>NC_138239.1:1927138-1932138 GCF_964197995.2 Scardinius erythrophthalmus
TCAAGTGACTTCAAATCAGAAGTCGGTTGTTTTATCACAGCAGAAACAGAAGATTAGAAAGTGTGTGTGTGTGTGTGTGTGTGTGTGTGTGTGTGTGTGTGTGTGTGGTTTTCCAGCACTCACTGTCGGATCAGAGTAAATGAGTGTGTACAGGGTTGAGATCAGGCCGGGACGAGCGGCTGTCAGTCATCTCAGGTGAAGCGGCCGTGAATTATTGAGGCGGGCGGGTCATGTGGTCATGTGGGTCATGTGACCCTCAGACAGACAGACAGATAGCAGGAGAGATGTGTCTGTCTCTCTTATTAAAGCAATGACACCTGATCTACACAGGTAACAGAAGAGCGGCGGCCGGCTGGCGTTTCTCTGCAAACGCTCACGCTCGTCTGGAAGTGAAGTTTTAGGAAAAACACAAGACAATCAAGATGGAAAATTATTAATAATTCGGCCCTTTTACTACAGACGTTTCTGAGACTATTCTCAAAAATACATTAAAAACGCAAGATAAGACTTTAATAACAAACACCTGGTTTAAAGTCATTTTGATATATGTAGAATTATGAGATAAAAACATGTTCAATATTTTTTTTTATTATAATAATTGTAGTCATTTTTCTTCATTTAAAAAATAAATAAATACATACAGGATCTTTAATCTTAAAATCTTAATCCAATCCAATATTAATTTATTTAAAAAAAAACTATGATAGTATAAACCAAAGGGGTAAATAAAACCATTTCAATATTTGACTTATAGAGTCAAATATAAGTATATATAAGAATATAAGACTTGTAGAGATTACATTTTTTTATATTTTTTTTAATCATAATAATTATAGCTATTTTTCTTCATTTAAAAAAAATACATACAGGTATATACCATAAAATATTAAATAATAGATTTCATCCAATCCAATATTAATTTAATTAAAAAAAACTATGATAGTATAAACAAAAGGATTAAATAAAACCATTTCAATATTTATTGAGCAAAACAAACGATCAATTTTTACATAAAATATGACGGATTCTGGATCCCACCTTCATCTCAAGAATTCTGCCTCTAATAAAGTTTTCTTGGTAACACTTTATTTTACAGTGTCATTGTTACATATGTTACATCCAGTTACTATAGTAAGAACTATAAATGATGCATAATTACATGCAACTAACCCTAAACCAAACCAAACCCTATAGTAAATACACGTAGTTACTTAATATCACTCAGTACTTAAATATATAATTAGTGTAACAAAGACACCTTAAAAAAAAGTTAAACTCACTTTATTTGACAGTGTCCTTGTTACGTTACATGTACATGTTGTACTTGTTAATGTTGTTAATGTTGATTTTAAAGTAAGTAAATGTATAATTACACTGTAACAAAGTAAGTGCAACTCACTTTATTTTAGTGTCCTTATTACATAATGAAGTAATAACAGTAAATTATGCATAATTATAAGCAACTAACCCTATTCCTAACCCTAGCTTATAGTAAGAACGTTGTTAATTGATATTACAGTAAGTAAATGTATAATTACACTGTAAAAAGGACACTTTACAATAAGATCCCATTAGTTACCGTTAATTAATGCATTAACTAACATTAACAAACAACGAGCGATGCATTTGTTGCAGATTCTGTTAACGGTAGTTCAGAAGAATAAAATGCTCTGTAAAGATTAATTAAATAATATTAACAGAGACAACTTTGCTTTGAAACGTGGTGGAAGTGACACAAACGAGGGTTGTGTGTATACATCACACTGAAGAAGCTTTGTGTAAAAGTGTTTCCGGTAACACTTTATTTTACAGTGTCCTTGTTACATAGTATTAACAGTAAATTATGCATAATTACATGCAACTAACCCACAACCAAATCCTAATCCTAACCTAACCCTTATAGTAAGTACATGTAGTTAATTATTATTACTCAGTTCTTAAAGGGGTGGTATAATGCCCTTTTCACAAGATGTAAAAAAAGTCTCTGATGTCCCCAGAGTGTGTGTGTGAAGTTTCAGCTCAAAATACCCCACAGATATTTTTATATAGCATGTTAAAGTCGTCACTTTTTGAGGGTGTCTTTCCCTTTAAATGCAAATGAGCTGCTGATCCCGGCACAGGGGGCGGAGCTACAACAGCTTGTGTCCTGAAAATTTCTAAAACTTTTAGCCTTTTATGTTCAAACCGGAGTCAGACAATAATGGAGAGACTCAAGAAGAAGTGACAACATTTAGAAGACATTTCTGAATGCTTAGTTGGTGAATTTATGCAGCTGATGTGTAGTTCTAGTGAGTGTAAGTATCTTCACTGATTAGCATATTCTGTCTTGATAATCTATAAATGCATTCCCGGGGGCGGGGTTTATGTAAATTCTAGGGTTGGTGATGTCACTAACCCGGGAGGAATGTGGTGTAGTCTCTACCAGCCGTTTGTTGTAGTCCTTAAAAAGTGATTTCTGTAAAAGCAAATATCTCCCTTTGCTCTGAACTTTGAGCGTTGTAACTTTGCAGATGTTGTTTATGCTCAAACAGCAACATTACACACTAACTAAAGTTAGAAAAGTCAAATCATAATCAACCACCCCTTTAAATATATAATTACACTGTAACAATGACACCTTAAAATAGCGTGTTATCGCGTTTCCTCCTGAACTACGAGTTTACACTTGTGTCGAAGCAGCCGCAGGTCAAAGGTCAAAGGTCAGCCTCTCACTCTGCTATAGCTGAATGTGTTTGTTCAACATCTGTGACGTGTTTGATCGGTCATCAGAAGTGCAGACGCAGTTTTTCCCGTCCGACTGGTTCTGTCGTGTTCTCAGAGCCACAGAACTGGATTTACAGGTCTCAGATCAGCCGTAATCCTCACACACAGCCAGAGATCTGCACAACACTCGCGTTTGATGTGTGCAACAACAGCTTTTTGTTGCATCCAATAAAAGGCAGTTTAAATAATTTAAATATCATGAGACACAATGAAAGAAGACAGAAGAATCTACATGTCAATTACTGTAGATCTGCATATGAATAATTAGATCCATATCAGGCTCATGTATACAGGACTGACAGTAAATAACTTGTTTACCAAAAATCTCACATACTTTTACTATTTTCACAGTGACACTTTACAATGCCAGCAGCCATATCACCCTGTAGCCCAAGACTGGTTGCCCACTGAAGCTAAGCAGGGCTGAGCCTGGTTAGTACCTGGATGGGAGACCTCCTGAGAAAACCAGGTTGCTGCTGGAAGAGGTTGTTAGTGAGGCCAGCAGGGGGCGCTCACCCTGTGGTCTGTGTGGGTCCTAATGCCCCAGTATAGTGATATGGACACTATACTGCCAAAAGAGCACCGTCCTTCGGATGAGACGTTAAACCGAGGTCCTGACTCTCTGTGGTCATTAAAAATCCCAGGATGTCTTTCGAAAGAGTAGGGGTGTAACCCCGGCATCCTGGCCAAATTTGCCCAGTGGCCTCTGTCCATCATGGCCTCCTAATCCTCCCCATATACTGATTGGCTTCATCACTGTCTCCTCTCCACCAGTAAGCTGGTGTGTGGTGGGCGTTCTGGCGCAATATGGCTGCCGTCGCATCATCCAGGTGGAGCTGCACATTGGTGGTGGTTGAGGAGATTCCCCCTTCTATGTAAAGCGCTTTGAGTGTCGAGAAAAGCGCTATATAAATGTAATGAATTATTATTATTAATTACAATAAGATCCCACTCGTTAACATTCAATACATTACAGTTTTTCTCGATTGCTTAAACACATTTCTTGAAACTATGCCTCGTATTCTCAAAACTATAAACACAAATCCATAACGTCTCACCCAGTTCCCACAAACATCCTATTTTCAGGTCAAAATGAAGCTCTACACTCAAAACCATTCACTCTTGCTGAAAAACCAAACTTTGCCCTCAAACAGGACACACAAGCCCTCAAAATCACACACACTACAACATAGTCTAAGACACTGGTGCAATAAATTCAAAAGAACATTTCCAAAACTGGTAAGTTATGTCGCTTGTGTTTCCCCCCTCACAAACCTTTTCACATGATGAACACAAAAGACACAACCATTGGATACATCGGCACATTTTTATTCATACACAGAAAACACACACACACAAAAACATTATTTTTTTTCCTGTTTTACTCTTTTTTTTTTTTTTACTCTTTTTTTTTACTCTCTCCTCTAATTATTTTTTTATATTTACTTACAGTAAGATGTGTGTGACCATCATATGACAGTAAAAGAGCACACACAAACCTTATTCTAATATGGAATTCGAATTGTATTGGAATGGTAAAGAGTGTTGGGACGAAACAGGAGGGCCTCCACTCAAGGATACAATATGATGAATACGTCTAAGAATGTTCCACATATGGTTGAAATACCATCATTTGCCTAGAAAGATAACATTCTGGGAGTCAAGACTATAAAGGAGAAAGGATGCCCTCCCTTCACTGTCACACTCTGCAGCCACTCTGTGTGACTGTACGACTGCTGGCCTTTTCTTGCAAGAAGATAAACCTCATCAAAGACTATTGGAAATGTTTGTCTCTTATTCAGTGATAGAATTTTGTTTGCCACCACACCTCCCTGAAGGTTCTCGAGGTGACGGTAAAGCGACTCAAATTTGTCCTTACTCGTATGCCAGCCTCCCTCATAGTGATACCATTGACAAAGACATGGGCAACTAGAGTGGCTTGAATTTCATCTGAGACTGCTTGTCTTCTTGTCCTTGCCCTTCCTCCTCCTCATTCTTATCCCTCTTCCTTCATGTCTTTCTGGATCCATTGTTCCAAAACGCAATAAACTGATTTGGGCCCTTTTATCTATCTATTGAAGGTTCTGATTGATGTGTGTTCAATTTTGACTCTTAGTGTTTCCACAAGGGTAACTGTGTGCTAACTGAGCTGAAGCTGTGCTGACTTGAGTGAACAATTTTGAATGCTAGTGCTTTCTAAATGACAACATGGTCTAAGCAATGAGAAATGAAGGGAT
>NC_138239.1:1937138-1959638 GCF_964197995.2 Scardinius erythrophthalmus
ATTATTTAATATGTCAGGCTTTACAAGTCTGCAGGTTTAAATATTAACTTTTAAAGACACAAATGGTGAAAGTATTTTCCAGTATTTATGACCGTAAAGTGTTTTAGATTCGCCTCATCCCTAACCCGACTCTGAACACGCCAATGAAACGTTTTTGTGAATTCATACTTACAGTCAAACCAAAAATTACTAGTGTGATCAGGACATTATAGTTCATTTATGTAAGTGAGAAGAGCAAAATAAAGTAAACTGTGACATATTATACCCAATAATTCTTCATACAGTGACTACCAGTAAAAATGATTGGGACACTTTGAGCTGATCATGTTTTGCTGAAGTGTGTTTTCTTTAATTGCTAATGCTCTTTTTACACACAGACTGAACACAGTGAAGCATTGCTTGGTGATTGGTTGAGCTAAACTGGTATTATCTAATTGTGTAGTTAAATTTAACAGCTGACAGATATTCAACATAATTCATGTGTGAGACAGTCTAACAGAAGGACGGACAAAACCAGTCAAATATCCACTGAGTTCTGCTCATATTTTATTACCATTCTCTAAACTATAGCGAATAAACTGATAATGTGAGAAATGTTGAAGGCGTCTGAATAAATGTTGGTTTGACTGTTTGATATTTAAAGTAAAGTATTTCCGGCTGATGTCCTGAAGTGTGTAGGTTTGCCTTCAGGACGTCATTCTGGGCAATTTGTAGTTACAGGCGAGAGAATAATGATCCAGTTTCTCTCGGCCAGACGATGCCAGCAGAAACCCAAACCCACTCCTGAAACATGCAGGAGCTATTAAACACAACAGCTCTCTAATATCTCCTTTCTACCAGTGAGTCAACAACTTTACCTGTCCCAGGGGTGTTTACCTGGCATCTGTGTGTGTGTGTGTGTGTGTGTGTGTGTGTGTGCGTGTGTGTGTGTGTGTAAACTCAGAGACTGCGGTCAGCAGCGCGTTCACATGCTAATGGCATCTGATGAGTCACTGTGTGGTGAATAGGAGATTACTCCGGCTCTCCAAATATTCTCCTTGCGTTCGGCTTGGGAAAGTCCCAGTAATAAGCTATAGATAGCTCTCCTGAAGCAGCGCACTCATCCTTAAAGGAATAGTTCATGTTCACTCACACTCATGTCATTCCAAACCTGAAGGACTTTCTTTTGTCATAATGATGTTTAGAATAGTGTTTACATGACTCTTTTCTGTGCAAATTAATCATATTATTATATGGAAGCTTGTTTACGCCACAGAAAAAAACAAACAAACATGTAATTTGCAACTTTTTATCTCACAACTTTACAACAAAACACCACAAAATGCAAAAAAGCCACAAAATGCCACAAAGTGCCATAAAACACCATAAAATGCAGCAACACCCCCCCCCCCCCCAAAAAAAGAAAAATGCAACAAAACATCACAAAACAAAATGCAACAAAATGGCATAAAACAAAATGCAACAAAATGGCATAAAACAAAATGCCACAAAATGCAAAAAATAAAAATAAAAAGCCACAAAACACTACAAAATAAAACACCACAAAACGCACCCCCCCCCCCCAAAAAAAAGAAAAAAATACAAAAAAAACCATAAAACAAAATGCAACAATGCATCAAAACGCCACAAAACAAAACGCCACAAAATGCATCAAAACAAAACTAAACGTCACAAAATTCCACAAAAACAAAAAGCCACAAAAAAAGCCCCCCGCAAAAAATAATGTGACAGTTTTGTGAAACGATAAAAGTAAAACTTGAAAAATATAAACGTCTTTAAAAGTCTAAAAATTTAAAAGTCAACATTTATACATGTTATAATATACAGAATATAGAATATAATGGTGGATTTTGATAGTTAATTGTAAATGAAACAAAATGCCTTTAAATAAAAATAAAATAAACTGGAATTGAATTGAAATGTGTCCTTTTTGAAGCATGTCAATATTAAATCGCAATCCATTCTCTTTTATGAAAAATGTTTGGACATTGTGCCTTAAATCTCCTTTGTGATCCACAATATAAGTTTTTTTTTTTTACTTTCTGAAGAAAACCCATTTTCAGTCTTTCTATCTTTCAGTGATCCACACTGTGAAAAAATAAATAAGCTTACTGGAACACACACACACACACACACACACACACACACACACACACACACACTACTTCTACTTTTCCTTCTACTTTAAAATCCATTTCTTTGTAATTATTTGTGAAATTTCTCTCAGTATAAAAACAATTTCTAGCGCAGATTGTTCACAGGCCGGGACAGACATGAGGGTTAGTACATGATGACAGAGTTTATCCAGGGGAAGAATAACACGTGAAAGCTTGATTTACTCTAAATGACCTCATAATAAAACACTTTTCAGAACAGCTCTGTTTATTAACCTCATCCTCTAAACTCCTGTGATGTTGTTAGTTAATCATCACACACAGATCTCACACACAGATCTCACACATTCAAGGTGAGGTCATACATTTGTGTGTTGTGGCTAATAATGTCGTGATGCATGAGGTCATTTCCTCTCCAAAGAACCAGAGAAAATGCTTAAATGACAATTAACGTTCAGTAATATTACACTTTCAGATGAGAACAGAACTAAACTGAGATGGATAATGACTCTAACTTTGCAACATTGACTGTTATTGAACTGAACTGAATCAACATTGAACTGAATTGATCTGAATAATATCACTATTGTCTTTACAGCTGAAATATGTTTTATAATTGATGAACATTAACACTGTTATTTTCCTGTTTATTTCTGTGAAACTGTTTTGAAACAATCTGTATTGGGCAAAATGCTAGAAATAAAGGCATGAAATACATTTCTTGTCGTTAAATCATAATTTCATAAGTCATAAGAAGTGCTAGATAACAGGATATAATAATTTGGCGCCAGTTGCATAAACTGCTTAAACTTCTAGTTAGTTAGTTAATGTTTCGTTTATGACTGGTCATAACTTTTTAAAAGTCAAGTCAATACAGTACAGATTGTATCAAAGCAGCTTCACTGTAATAAACAGGAAAATAAAGTCAGTTGCATAAAAACTTAGATTGGTCACTTACAACTTAGATACTTTGAAACAACTTTTTATCAGGTATTGTTAGTAAATGCAAAGAATGGTAACACGTTAAATTAAACATGAAAATATAGAAAAATCATTTCATACGATGTACAAGTTAAGTATTATCATTGAATTAAATGTAACATTTTGAAGTAGAAAGACTGAAATTGAACGTACTCCATTTATCTGTGTTTTATGTACAACTTTGAAAAATAATTACATATAGGAACGCCGAGAAACTCTCTGACTTAAATGTGGAAATCGGTTAAAACTTTGAAAGATTTTTATTTTTTATTTTTTACATTGTACACTAAAAATATTTAGAGTAGGATTTACATTGAAACAATTTCCACTCAGAAATTACAAGTAAATTTCACAAATAATTACAAAGAAACACATTGAACTACATGTGGAAATCTCTTAAAACTTTGAAAAAATCTTTTCTTTTTTTTTACATTGTACACTGAAATATTTAGTGTAGGATTTAAATTTAAACAATTTTCACTCAAAAAAGTAAATTTCACAAATAATTAAAAAAAAAATCAAGTGACAAATTGACTTAAATGTGAAAATCTTTAAAAACTTTGAAAAATCTCTTTTTTACACTAAAACAATAGTTGTAGGGTTTACTTTGAAACAATTTTCAGAAATTTCTAGTAAATTTTACAAAAACTTACAAAGAACTGACAAACATGAAAATCTATTTAAGACTTGGAAAAATCATTTTATACAGTCTACAAATTAAGTATAATCATTGAATTAAATGTGACATTTTGAAGTAGAAAGACTGAAATAGAACTCCATTTATCTTTGTTTTACGTACAACTTTACAGTGTACACTGAACAATTGTTGTAGGATTTACTTTGAAACTCAGAAAATGGAAGTAAATTTCACAATTAATTACAAAGAAACAGCAAGTGACAATGACTTAAATGTGCAAATCTTTAAAAAAACTTAGAAAAATCTAAAAAAAAAAAAAAAAATAGTCGTAGGATTTACTTTGAAACAATTTTCAGAAATTTCCAGTAAATTTCACAAATGCTTCCAAAGAAATGACAAACTAAACTTGAAAACTTGTAAAAAATAATTTGATACAGTGTCCAAATGTATGATCCTAATGCGAGTTGTGCAGATGTGTAGTGTGTAGACATGCATGTGTGTGTGAGGCGTTCGGGCTCAGAACAAAGTCAGATGAGGTAGAAGTGTAAACAACACATTTAAGAGTCATTTGACCCGAGGTGGGAACAGGTAATCAGAGACTGACCTCAGTAAAGCCGCTTCTCATTTCACCACAGTAATACCATCACAAGAAACCTGCCGACAGTCCACCAGAGAAAGTCACTAACCCTGCCAGACACAAACACACAATCGCAGCGCAACAGTACGTGTGATATATATCGCAACGGCAACATAATGCGTGTCTATCTGCGCAGATCATCTTAGACTCTTCATTTATTCAGCTCGCTCAGTTTCAAATAATGGTCATATTATCATGCTGCAACGATAAAAAAATGCAACAACATGCTTGAGTTACTGTAATGAATATGGCGGAGGTGTTGTGTAAATTATTAATCTGCAAAAGGCCGTCGATATTAAAGACAGAGAGGGAAAATCAATCATTTCCATTCCAGAAGTCAGTGAAACACGAGCCGTGTTAGGAGGGGATTCACACCGCGTATCAGTCCATGAAGGTCTTAATGTATATGACATTAATTATTTAAACCAGCAGCTGAGAGACTTTCCAGAGTCCCCAGACCGCGTGTGTGTGTGTGTGTGTGTGTGAACGATGAGCGTTTCATGGCGAGGACGTGTTGATCATGAGTCCTCGTCCAGACAGACGTTATGGAATGAGAAATGATGTCAGATTCTTTAATACATGGAAAACAAAAGTATTGTCAATCAACTCCGACCAGACAGATCAGCGACAACTCAAGATGAGACAGAGTCAACCAACACTGTCAACACACACTATCAGACACGCAACAATTCTCAATGCAAGGACTTTTAATGCATCACAAACTGAGCCGGAAGAGTATCTGGATACTTGAGTCATACGTCAAAATGTCTGAAAATCAAGTTAAACACACTTTAAAAAGTGGTAACTTGCCATTGTTACTTTAAAAATCTTTTTACTTGATTCAACTCATAAAAATAATAATATTTTGTTGGTATAAATTAATGTATTTATGTTGAATCAGCCATATTATATAATATTTTTGATTTGACTGGTTGATTTAGATGTGATATTTGTTTCAGTGTATAAAATATAATTGTAAAGAAAGATGCAAAAGCAAAAGATTTGACAAAAATAAGTTTTGAATGCAAAAACAATAGATCTTGAATATCTTGCATTTTACTGTATAGATTTTATATTGTGAAAAACTTTACTAAACTAAAAAGCTAAACTAAATCAATATACATTTACTTTTGCGCAATGATACAGGATTAAAAATAATCTTCTGTTGTGGGAAAATGTATCAAAATAAAGCAAGTTTATGCTTAAAATGAGAAAAAAAAATATATATATATATATATGCTAATTTGGTCGGAAAAATAAACTTTGAAATGTAACCTATAAAAATAGGGTTATTTAGGTTTATTCGGCAATTCTAAATATTATTTCTGACTTGAGTAAAACCATGTAGTTAATTTAGATGTTAGGTTACCACTTTTTTTCAATATATATATAATCAAGTTGTAAAGAAAGAAAACATTTGACAAAAATGAGATAAAGCCTTTATGGGTTTACGCCTCTTCTTGCACTGGATATGAATTGAATTTTCTACTTTTTAATTGATAGGTATCGGGTTTGATTTGTTACAGTCTCATGAAGTAACAATGTCTTACTTGCAGCATTTCTGACGGCTCTCTAGACTAGAGGAGGGACTGAAGAGAACAGGGTTTTCTGCTGAATTGAGTTCGACATCGACCACAAGCAGAAGATGTGTGTGTGTGTGTGTGTGTGTGTGTGTGTGGAGGGGAAATACGTGTGTCAGACAGGAGGGTGTTGAGCATGAGGTGATAGTTGAACATTTAACCACATGAATGATGTGAGGCATGACATCATCACCTGCTCCGCTCCAGTGAAGCGTGTGTGTGTGTGTGTGTGTGTGTGTGTGTGTGTGTGTGTGTGTGTGTGTGTGTGTGTGTGTGCGACCAAAGGCAGTTCATTTGGAAAATCACACTGTGGTTCAGGGTCTTAATGTGTGAAAGAAAGCAGAAGATCCGCTCACTCATCCTGCGGAAACACAAGAGATGGACACACTGATTATTCAACGCTTTCTCACGATTCTTCTGCAATTTCTTGAAAAAAAACAAACAAACAAAAAAACACGACGGAGTAATTTAAATAAAACTAAAACTATTACAAACATTTCTCTTAATAGAAATAAAATATAAATACTTGTAAAAAAAAAAAACTTAAAAGAAATTTTGAATGAAATAAGTTGAAACACTAAAATTATTACCAGGAAATAAATAAAAACTCGTGCTGTCAACACAATTAATCGTGATATAAAAATAAAAAAGTGTAAAAAAAATGATTTTGTTGGTATACAATCAAGTATTAAGGTTGATTCAGCAATATTAAATAATATTCGATTACTCGAATAATCACGATTAATCACATGCAACATAAAAGTTAGGTACACACACACACACACACACACACACACACACACACACACACACACACACACACACACACTGTATATGTTATATGTTATATGTATATATATCGATTTGACATCACTAATAAAAAGTAAAACTAACTAAAACAAAAGAAATCAAAATAAATTAAACCTAAATAGCAATATTAAAAAATTACTTAAGTATATATAACGACATTATTAAAAATGAAACTAACCTTAACATGAAAACTAATAATATAAAAATCTAAGTAATTCAAAATATTAATAAAACCATAATAAAACTGAAATAACACTGACACACTTCACACTTTAAAATAAAGTCTCATTTGTAAACATTAGTTAATTGAGTAACATGAACTAACAATGGACATTTTTTTTAACTAACTACTAACATCTTAATGTTAGTAAATAAAAAATACAAAAAACAAATACAACTTTTGATTGTAAAAATGAAATTAACATATCAATGCTGTAATATTGTTTATTGTTAATTTGCGTTAACTAATGTTGAAAAATGAAACCTTACTAAAGAATTTCATAGTACATAATAAATCTGATGCTTTAAAAATGACATTCATCTGTCTAACAAATTTAGTTAAATTTATTGTGACTTGAAAACTAGTTAAATTTGTATGAAGCGTGTTTTTAGGTTACCTGGAAAAAACAAACAAACATGTTTTACAGTCGTCTTACAGTTACACTTACAAGCTATAAAATGAGCAGCTCAGTTCATATTGAGATAACTAACTCTCGATTGAGAGCATTGCTGAGATCTCTTATAAAACTTCTAGATTTTAGCAACATTGCATTTCTCTTTCCAAATATACACACATTTTATTTCCTTCTAAGTTATGCTTGGTCTTCTCAATGATCAGCAGTAAACTTTACAACTCACACAAAGTCAATATCATCTGAGAAACGGAGAGATTTATGTGTGTGTGTCTTCAGCGCTGACCAGTGTTTCACCGCATTCTTGGGTGATGAGGTGACGCTGTTAACTAGTCTTTGATGTGAGTCTATCTAGCGGCCGATCAATAGACGCGCTCATGGCAAGTAAATCCCACATCAAAGCGCATCAGTGTGCAAACACACATCCACACGATTCCTCATTAGAGGAGTGAAGAGGTCCGTCGTCTCCTCAGGCCAGACCATGTTCAACATAGACTATCCTAGAACCAATTAGAAATTAAGCTGATATGAAATCTGCACAGATAATCACAATTGAGAGATGTGTGTCTGTTGTTCATTAACTCTGCCAGCTCGATAATATCAAATTAATGTCATTAGGTTAATAAGTTTGGAATTAGAATAATCGTTTGAACTAATGGAACTGACACGCACATACACTAAATTTCTAAATATTTAGTGGGGTTTGCTAAGTGGATCTTTAGTGGATCGCAAGCAAGCAACTTTATTCATACAATCATCGCCACAAAGAACCACAGTTTCCAAATCCTTCCTGGAAGAAAGTGCTTGACTTTAGCAATTGATCTCAAGTTAAAAAAGCTACCTTTAAAGTGGTGTGAAAATCCAGCTTTTAATGTTGTTTGGTGTTTTCAATATGCTTTAAGACACACCATGTGTAAGTTCATAAGTCGACAGCATTGCTGAGTATTTCCTCCTTAAAACTGCAGTGAACCAAAGACAGTCTCAAAAACACGCTTTGAAATCGCTGGTGTTTCTGACGTCACAAACTACCTTGTAACCAATCAGGGGTGTGTTTCCCAGAAGCATTGTTAGTCAACTATGGTCACAAGCAGCTCAACGAGTCGGTGTTTCCCGAAACCATCGTTCTAACGAACATTCGCAAACAGCATCGCAGAGTTGTGTGTTTGGAGCGACAGATCTCGACCTGTGGTTAGAAGAAGAGTTTCTAGTTTGCATGACATGTGGACTCAATAAATCCTTATCTTGAGCAAAATAAGCAAGCTGACATTCAGTACAACCCGTGTCTTTTATTTAGAATACATACAAATGACATTTACATCTTTTAGTTTGTCAAGAGATTTAAAGCACTGTTTTTGAAGAGATTGCATGTGTGAACAAGCTCTAGTGTGTAAGAACGAGCCTATGATTTAATCTGGAAATAAAGCAAAATAACTGAGAAAAATGAAAAATAGACCTCAGATGATATTTCTGTAATTTATATCAAGACATCTAGCGTTAATTCGATCTCAAACAGACTCCACCACGCGCGTGACGTCATAAACCAACGTGGTTGAACGACCACTGTGCGACAATATGGTTTCGGGAAACAGTCGTGATTAGCTAGTTGATCTCTCCAACGATGCATGTACTATGGTAGTGAAGCAGCGAGTTATGTTGTTGTACCGGAAACGCACCCCAGATCAACGTGTGATTGTCAATGAGTGGATCTCTGAGCTGCCGTGAGTGAGTGGAGGCGGGGCTCATTTGCATATTCATAGAACCACGTAGGCCTATACTAAATGAGGCAAGGGTGTCGAGTTACATTCAAGATATTTCAAGGAATGAAGTTTTTTTTTTAAGGAAAAAACATTGAAATATGTCATTTTGATGATCAAAGATGAGTTTTAAGGTATAAAATGGGGACTTTAACAACTAATCTGTTTATTAACTTTTAGTGATGAGCCCATAATTACCCCTAAACTCTTTACACAATCTTCAAGCTTTAAGGACAGGGAACCTAGCTGACCAGCGAAGGAAGGCCTACAATCAAAACCTCAGTTTTACTCTCATTTAACGGGAGAAAGATGTTAGAGCTCACAGGAAAATAAAACTCAAGATCATCGGCATAACAATGGCATAAAAATGCTCTACTCCTGAAAAATAGAGCTCAGAGGAAGCATCTACAGAGAACAGCAGCGGCCCCAAAACCGAACCCTGAGGAACGCACATACTAAAGTGCCACATACATAGTGCTATTGCTCATAGTTAGCATTAATGATTTGAGTTATGTTGAAGGAGGAGATCGAACTCTGAAACATCTAGGGCTCTATCATGCACTCGGTGCAATGACGTTCCACGTTGTTTAAATAGCAAATGCACTTGCGCCCATCTGTGCACCCATGGGCCGCTGGTCTGAAAACGAGCTGTGTGTTCAGGCACATTGATGGCGCGTTGCTATTTTGAGGCAACTGAAATAGACTGAGTCACTGAGCCAATGACCTACAAAAACCTGGTCTAAAGTCAATGGCACAATATTTTTTGGGGTTATTTAAAGAGCGCGTTTGTAATATATGACCCTGGACTACAAAACCAGTCACATGGGTACATTTTCTGAAATTAAAATTTATACATAATCTGAAAGCAGAATAAATAAGCTTTCCATTGATGTGTGGTTTGTTAGGATAGGACAATATTTGGCCGATATACAACTCTTTGAAAATCTGGAATCTGAGAGTGCAAAAAAATCGAAACATTGAGAAAATCTCCTTTAAAGTTGTTCATTTATGTTCCCGATTGTGCAGCATTCACTGAATCCACATTTTATAAATATATAAAACAAAAATACATGTTTTATATATTTATGGTAGGAAATTTACAAAATATCTTCATGGAACATGATCTTTACTTAATATCCTAATGATTTTTGGCATAAAAGAAAATTCGATAATTTTGACCCATTCAATGTATTGTTGGATATTGCCACAGATAAACCCGTGCGACTCGAGACTGGTGACGTGATCCAGGGCCACATATGAGCCTTTAGGCGGGTCCACAGCGTGTGTACATTCTGCTTATTACACACACACACACACACACACACACACACACACACACACACACACACACACACACACACACACACACACACACACACACACACACACACACACGCTATTAAAAATAAAAGGATTACAATGTAAAAGATAAATATTGTGTACATATGGTGGAATCTGACTTGTCCCGTAGATGGTCTGCTTGAACATTAACCACACACACACACACACACACACACACACACACATAGCTTTAACCTCGCGCACAAGCAGATCCCGTTTGTGCTCAGGAGAAGCGTTCATTTTTTCTGCTTGCAAATTCCTCCATGTAAATAGCGAATCCGCCATGGCGTGAGCGCAACTGGCTTTTAAAGGGAATGGGAGATGAGACTCTGATTGGTTTATTGCTTGTTATGCACAAAACACACCCATTACTCATTAAGAGAATAGGGACAACCCTTTTAGGCCATGCACCGGGAGCGCCGACCATTTTTCCCGTCGTTAAACTAGCAAAAGTGGATTCGGACACGCTCTAAGTGCGCTTTAGATCATGCGCTTAAATCGTTAAAATAGGGCCCCTAGAACACAATCACTATAGCAAACGCATAGCAACACCCCGGCAACCAGCCAAGGTCAAGGTCAAATTTATTTATATAGCACCTTAAAACAACAAGAATGCTGACCAAGGTGCTGCACAACAGACATAACAAAATATCATAATACGATAAAAACTGAAAATGAAGAAAAACATAAAAAAATAATAGATTTAATACAAAACAATCATCAAGCAAATAAAACAATTAAAACTAAGGGCCCTATTTTAACGATCTGAAACGCAAGTATCAAGCGCAAAACGCAAGTAACTTTGTGGGGGGGTCTCGGGCGCTGTTGCTATTATACCGGCGGGATAAATGACTCTCCGAAGCAAATCTAAAATGTGTTGGTCTGAAGTCGCTTCATTACTCATAGGTGTGGTTTGGGCGTAACGTGAAATAAACCAATCAGAGCGTCATCTCACATTCCCTTT
Source organism: Scardinius erythrophthalmus (assembly GCF_964197995.2). NCBI lineage: Eukaryota > Metazoa > Chordata > Actinopteri > Cypriniformes > Leuciscidae > Scardinius > Scardinius erythrophthalmus. The sequence continues at coordinate 1,948,589 of NC_138239.1, forward strand.
AAGAGCAGGCGCGCTTGTTCCATGGCGGATTGCTATTATAACGGCGGATTTGCCAGGAGCGGTTCACAGCCGAGGAGAGCGACGTTCTCGTCAGGGCCGAGAAGTGACATTGGGGATGGAGAAACACACCTAGATTAGCTTCGGTTAAACAGGCGTATAATAATTTGGGTAAATGTGTAAGCTAGATTTATGCCTATTTTTCACATCTTCATGGACACAACAGTGATTTCCCTCGTGTGGTAATATTGTTCCTTGTAATAATGTATGGTTTTCTAAAAATGAGAACTGCTGCGTCTGTGTAGATGAGAGAAGCAAAGTGTGTGTGTGTTGTGCACACGCTACATTATGGCCAAGCATGCGCCCTTAAAATAGCGTCTGAATAACATGCGCAGCGCGCCACTGACTTTAGACGAGGTTTCTCCTGATCAGTGGTGGAATTGTTTTCTGAAACTGCAAAATAGCACCAGGGAACGTTTGCGCCGGAACACGCCTCCTCTTTTCGCTGAACCACCCCCGGAAGCGCAAGTTCATTCCCTAATTTACCGACGTGCGTCTGTGGAGGGAAGAGTCCGCTGTGCGCGGGTGCAAAACAGGAATGATACATGCGTCGCTGTACAAAGTCAGTTGCGCTGGGTGCGAGATAGGGCCCTTAAAGTGAAATCGGATTAAGATTAAGCCTGAGAAAAATAATATGTTTTAAAGGATGATTTAAATATGGATAGAGTAGGGGATGATCTAATGGAAAAAGCTTAGGAATTCACAGCTTTGGACCAAAAACTGAGAATCTCACCCTTGGATTTAAGTCGAGATTTTGGAATGATCAATAATATCTGGGTGGAGGATCTAAGCATTCTCTCAGGAGAGTAGCAATGGAGAACATCTGAAATATAAAGTTGCAAAACTTCTCACATGAGTCTAGGCTAGGATCTGGACCGGCCGGAGCATTAAATTGAGTTTAATGTAGAAAACAGAATCTTCCAGGCATCAGGGTGGTCAAGCACACTTCGAGGGGTGTTCGGATGCAGTCGCGTCTCTGCTGACGTCTTTCATCTGAACCCAGCGTGGCACGGCCGATCACCTCTGATGTTCACAACTAAAAGAACAACAACAACTCCAGCATCTGGACACACACTGATATGGGACACACACACGCCTTCAGATCTGCTCACCATCATCAAGACAATGAACTCTGTCCTGTTGTCCGCGATCAATAGCTGATGCACGTTTGATCTAAACGAGGTTTCATCTTTTGTTTTCTGGGATTTTACCCGAGGCCTCGGGCAGAGTTAGTGGTCGGATCGCATTATTTTTGAAAGAATATCTTGCTGACTTCGTACTGCATGAACACGTCCATCATAACAGCAAGAGTGTGATCTCCTGACACATATTAATATTACATGTGTGGCAACTAATGGCATTCTGACATAGTCCATCACTGAACAGAAATCATTCGAGAAACTAAATCATGTGAGACACGTGAGAGATTAATGCCTTGATCTGGACCTCCGGCTACCTCTGCTTCTTTAGTCAATGTGTGTGTGTGTGTGTGTGTGTGTGTGTGTGTGTGTGTGTTTGAAGCATCCTAAGGAGGCAGATGAAAGCAACAATATTGATTTATGTGCAACAGACAAATATGACCTGAGAGAAGGAGACTAAGCCATGGATAGACTGTCTCCCCTCATCTCCCCGAAGCTCAACAGGAGACCGCGAGCTTGTTTACTCTGAAGCGCCAAACCAGAAAACTTACTTTTGGATCAATTTTAATTCTTCTAACTTTATTTGTGTGTATGTGTATGTGTGTGTGTGTGTGTGTGAGTGAGTGTGTGTCTGTGTATGTGTTTGTATATGTGTGTTAGAAAGAGAGTGTGTGTGATTGTGTGTGTGTGTGTGTGTGTGTGTGTCTGTGTGTGTGTGTGTGCTTGTGTATGTGTGTAAGAAAAAGAGTGTGTGTGAGTATGTATGTGTGAGAGTATGCGTGTGTCTGAATGTGTGAGAGTATGTGTGTGTGTGTGTGTGTGTGTGTGTGTGTCTGTGTGTATGTGAGTGTGTGTGAGTGTGTGTGTGTGTCTGTGTGTGTGTGTGTGTGTGTGTGTGTGTGTGTGTGTGTGTGTAAGAAAGAGAGTGTGTGTGATTGTGTGTGTGAGTGTGTTTGTTTGAAGCGCTTCAAATCAGAAAACTTACTTTTGGATAAATTTGTATTCTTCTAACTGTATTTGTGTGTGTGTGTGTGTGTGTGTGTGTGTGTGTGTGTGTGTGTGTGTGTGTGTGTGTGTGAGAGAGAGAGAGTGTGTGTGTATGTGTGTGTATGTGTGTGTAAGTTAAGTAATTAAGTCATGTTAAGTTATTAAGTTATGAAAACATTATTTCTGATGTTTTTAATGTTTAAGGGAACATCCCATTCCATCATTCTTTAAACATGGGAACGTTACTTTTGAATGTTCTGTGAAAGTTCTGAAACAAGTAACATTTAAAAAACGTAATTAAAAAAAAATTCCATGAACGATGTACAAATAAACATTCTGTGCTGATGTTTTGAGAACATTATTAAAGACCAGATAACTCTGAACAAATGTTCTATTAATGTCACTGGAAGAACGTTTGCCAAAGTTTTGAGAACAGTCCCCGTATACTATGATAACTGTGAAATAAATGATATTTTAAAGGAATATGTTAAGAATGTTTAACCGCACTGTAGTGCTCTGTCTTTGAGTCAGTAATTGTGCATCATTCCAAGGCATTGTTTCTTAATTTACGGCTCAAGCTCATTGTAAACAGACATTCCCACACATGACACACACACCTGTGTATGAGACACACACTCACACACTCGTCTCCGCAGGATCCTCACCTCTAACCCGCGCTGATAATCTGCTCTATTCAAACGCTAACGCAAACATGCTGACCCTGCGCTTCTGAAGCCTGGCCACCTGAGCGATGACATCATCCCCCTGTCCTGCTGTGAGCTCGCTTTACACATGAATACACTCCGCCTCGACTGTTCTGAGCGCCTCATACACACACACACACACACACACTTGAGACTGACTCTGTGTGTGTGTGTGTGTGTGTGTGTGTGTGTGTGTGTGTGTGTGTGTGTGTGTGTGTACCTTCTTAACTATATTTTGGGGACAAATTTGTACCCAGAAGTGACCAAAACCTGACCAAATCTCCCAAAGCCTCCCTTTAGAAACATCCTCATTTGTAAATCTGGTATAAAAATCAAGTTATTAAAGTAATTAAAATGTTTTAAAAAATTGTTTTGCATGATGGGTGAGTTTAGGTTAGTTTTTGTGTGATCGGTTGGTTTAGGGGTCAGGTGTGTGTGTGTGTGTGTGTGATGGGTAGGTTTAGGGGTTGGGTGTGTGTGTGAGTGTGTGATCGGTAGGTTTAGGGGTTGGGTTAGTGTGTGTGTGTGTGTGTGATCGGTAGGTTTAGGGGTCGGGTGAGTGTGTGTGTGTGTGTGTGTGTGTGTGTGTGTGTGATCGGTAGATTTAGGGGTCGGGTGAGTGTGTGTGTGTGATCGGTAGATTTAGGGGTCGGGTGAGTGTGTGTGTGTGATCGGTAGGTTTAGGGGTCGGGTGAGTGTGTGTGTGTGTGATCGGTAGGTTTAGGGGTCGGGTGAGTGTGTGTGTGTGTGTGTGTGAGATCGGTAGGTTTAGGGGTCGGGTGAGTGTGTGTGTGTGTGTGTGTGTGTGTGTGTGATCGGTAGGTTTAGGGGTCGGGTGAGTGTGTGTGTGTGATCGGTAGGTTTAGGGGTCGGTTGAGTGTGTGTGTGTGTGATCGGTAGGTTTAGGGGTCGGGTGAGTGTGTGTGTGTGTGTGTGTGTGATCGGTAGGTTTAGGGGTCGGGTGAGTGTGTGTGTGTGTGTGTGTGTGTGTGTGTGTGTGTGTGTGATCGGTAGGTTTAGGGGTCGGGTGAGTGTGTGTGTGTGATCGGTAGGTTTAGGGGTCGGTTGAGTGTGTGTGTGTGTGATCGGTAGGTTTAGGGGTCGGGTGAGTGTGTGTGTGTGTGTGTGTGTGTGTGTGTGTGTGTGTGATCGGTAGGTTTAGGGGTCGGGTGAGTGTGTGTGTGTGATCGGTAGGTTTAGGGGTCGGGTGAGTGTGTGTGTGTGATCGCTAGATTTAGGGTTAGTGTAAGAGGAGAGAATAGTCAAGTCAAGTATATTTGTATAGCGCTTTCACAATACAGATTGTATCAAAGCAGCTTCACAGTATTAAATCAAAATAACACAACAAGGTTTGTTTCTAGTGGAAAAAACGTCCACGTTTGGTAAGGCTGATCAATAGTATTATTGATTGATTAAATTAAATTAAATATCCCCAGAGAATATACAGTTTTACAGTATAAAAACCGTTAAAGGGTTAGTTCACCGAAAAATGTAAACTCTGTCGGTAATTACTCTCCCTCATGTTGTTCAACCCCGTCAGACTGTCGTTCGTCTTCAACACAAATGAAGATATTTTTGAGTAAATCTGAGAGCTGTCTCACTCCTCCAGAGGCTTCTCTGTAATCGAGATCTGCCATCCCAGAAAAGTTAGTAAAGACATCGTTAAAATAGTCCAAGTGGCTCAACCTTAAGTTTATCAAGCGATATACTTTTTGTACTTAAACAAAAGTGAGAAATGTTGCCGTGGGAACTAAATAGAAATGAAATTCATTAGAAAAGAAAACAAATAGAAATAAAATAAATAAACTTAATTTAAGTTCTCATTAACTGAACTTTAGTAAGATGTAAGATGGTGTTAGTTTCAGTGAACTCCAATGACCCCGGATCAGTTTTAGTCTGATCTCCTGTAGAGTTTTCACACCTCACTTCTAATGTCTCGCTGCTCTTCTCCGGCTCTTCACACGCGGGTGTCGCTGATCCAGGACCTGTCCTCGTCTTACACCAGGGCCTCGGGTGTCTTTTGTCCCGCGACTGTGAGGAACACAGGAGGTCTGGAGACTCCCGCGACCCACACACACACACACACACACACACACACACACACACACACACACACACACACACACACACACACACACACACACACACACACACACACACACACACACACACACACACACACACACACACACACACACACACACACACACACACACACACACACACACACACACACACACACTGATGATGTCATCGCTCGCAGTGACGGAGCGTCTGGACAAAGAAATGAACACACACGTTCAGCAAAAGATGAAAACACACACACAAACTAATGAGAGAGAGATGATGTTCAGACTCACACAGATTATCATTCATATGCATTATAGCTTTCATTAATAGTTTGAATGTTTTAATTTTTATATTTTCCATTTTTATTGTAGTTAAAGTTTCGGTTTTTATTAAAAGTTTTAATTTTGTTGTTTTTTCTTCTAATTTGATTAGTCTTTATTTGTTTATTAAGTCTATATCGTTTTATTAAGTTAGGATTCATAATATCCTGTGTTATTTTAGATTGACTAAGATACTATTATAGTTTTTAATTAATATTTTGAATAAAAAATTTTTTTTAGTAATTTTGTTGCATTTACAAACACGTTCAGCCCGGCAAAAGATGAACACACACACGCAAACTAATGAAAGAGAGATGACGTTCAGTACAGCTGGACTCATATGCATTGTAGTCTTTATTAATACTTTGTTTTTATTTTTATATTTTCCATTTTAATTTTAATTTTGTTGTGTTAAGTGTCATTTTGATTATTTGGTAACACTTTATTTGACAGTGTCCTTGTTACATGTTCTTACCATAGTAATAACAGTAAATTATGCATAATTACATGCAAATAACCCCTCAACCAAACCCTAATCCTACCCTAACCCTATAGTAAGTACATGTAGTTAATTATTATTACTCAGTTCTTAAATATATAATTACACTGCAACAATGACACCTTAAAATAAAGTGTAACCGATTATTTTGATTAGGATTCACAATATACTGTTATTTTAGCATGACTGGGACACTATTATAGATTTTAATAAGATTTCTAATAAAATATATTTTTGTAAACTATTATGTAATATTTGTATTTCGTTTTTTAATATTTTCATTTTCATTGTAGTTAAAGTTAAAGCTTTTATTAAAAGTTTTAAGTTTTTCTAATTTTATTAGTTTTTTAATAAGTCTATATGGTTTTATTAAGTCAGGATTCATAATATCATGTGTTATTTTAGTATGACTGAGACACTATTAAAGTTTTTATTAATATTTTGAATGAAATATAATATTTAATAATTTTTTTTTAATTGTTTAATATATAATTTTTTTTCTTCATTTCAATATTGTCACGACACACACACAGGGAATTAAAGATCCAAAAGCAGTTGATTTATTGGGGAATCCGTACTCACAAACAGTCCATGCAGGGGTCAAAACCAGAGAAGCAATCCAAAAACAAGAACAATACCAGACAGGCAGGAAGGCAGTACTCAAAAGTGGTGTGATCTAAGACAAGGACTCCGTAACAAACACTAAACAGGCAGGGTATTTATACACAGGGAAATGACAATGATAATGGGAAACAGGTTGAGTGCAATGATCAGTGATAAGGGACAGCTGAGTGCAATGAAAAGACAAGGATCATGGGGAATGTAGTCCAAGAGTGTGCTGGACACCGTGAGGAAGGAGGACATCTAGTGGTGACCCAAAGAACATAAACCAGACACTGTGACATAACCCCCCCTCTACGGAGCGGCTACCAGACGCTCCAAGACATAACAAAAACCCAACAAAAGTCCAGGATGAAGGTGCAACGATGGAGGATCAGGGGGAGGGATGGGGGGCCAGGTCCATGGAGGGGAACAGGAGCTGACAGCTTAACCGGCGACCGGGGCGAAGCAGAGAGTCCATCGGGCGGCCAGGGCGGAGACTTTCCCTCGGGCGGCCAAGGCAGAACAGACCACTCATCGGGCGGCCAGGGCGGAGCAGATAGTCCATCGAGCGGCCATGGCGGAGACCTCCCCTCAGACGGCCAGGGCGGAGCAGACAGTCCATCAGGCGGCCAGGGAGGAGACGACCCCTCGGGCGGCCACGGCGGAGACGACCCCTCGGGCGGCCACGGCGGAGACGACCCCTCGGGCGGCCACGGCGGAGACGACCCCTCGGGCGGCCACGGCGGAGACGACCCCTCGGGCGGCCACGGCGGAGACGACCCCTCGGGCGGCCACGGCGGAGACGACCCCTCGGGCGGCCACGGCGGAGACGACCCCTCGGGCGGCCACGGCGGAGACGACCCCTCGGGCGGCCACGGCGGAGACGACCCCTCGGGCGGCCACGGCGGAGACGACCCCTCGGGCGGCCACGGCGGAGACTCCACCGGCTCAGAAACTGGAACAGACTCCACCGGCTCAGGAACTGGAACAGACTCCACCGGCTCAGGAACTGGAACAGACTCCACCGGCTCAGGAACTGGAACAGACACAGACTCCACCGGCTCAGGAACTGGAACAGACACAGACTCCGGCTCAGGAACTGGAACAGACACAGACACTGGCTCCGGCTCAGGAACTGGAACAGACACTGGCTCCGGCTCCACCGGCTCAGAAACTGGAACAGACTCCACCGGCTCAGGAACTGGAACAGACACAGACACTGGCTCCGGCTCAGGAACTGGAACAGACACTGGCTCCGGCTCCACCGGCTCAGAAACTGGAACAGACTCCACCGGCTCAGGAACTGGAACAGACTCCACCGGCTCAGGAACTGGAACAGACTCCACCGGCTCAGGAACTGGAACAGACACAGACTCCGGCTCAGGAACTGGAACAGACACAGACACTGGCTCCGGCTCAGGAACTGGAACAGACACTGGCTCCGGCTCCACCGGCTCAGAAACTGGAACAGACTCCACCGGCTCAGGAACTGGAACAGACACAGACACTGGCTCCGGCTCAGGAACTGGAACAGACACTGGCTCCGGCTCCACCGGCTCAGAAACTGGAACAGACTCCACCGGCTCAGGAACTGGAACAGACACAGACACTGGCTCCGGCTCAGGAACTGGAACAGACACTGGCTCCGGCTCCACCGGCTCAGAAACTGGAACAGACTCCACCGGCTCAGGAACTGGAACAGACTCCACCGGCTCAGGAACTGGAACAGACTCCACCGGCTCAGGAACTGGAACAGACACAGACTCCGGCTCAGGAACTGGAACAGACACAGACACTGGCTCCGGCTCAGGAACTGGAACAGACACTGGCTCCGGCTCCACCGGCTCAGAAACTGGAACAGACTCCACCGGCTCAGGAACTGGAACAGACACAGACACTGGCTCCGGCTCAGGAACTGGAACAGACACTGGCTCCGGCTCCACCGGCTCAGAAACTGGAACAGACTCCACCGGCTCAGGAACTGGAACAGACACAGACTCCACCGGCTCAGGAACTGGAACAGACACAGACTCCACCGGCTCAGGAACTGGAACAGACACAGACTCCACCGGCTCAGGAACTGGAACAGACACAGACTCCACCGGCTCAGGAACTGGAACAGACACAGACTCCACCGGCTCAGGAACTGGAACAGACACAGACTCCACCGGCTCAGGAACTGGAACAGACACAGACTCCGGCTCAGGAACTGGAACAGACACAGACTCCGGCTCCACCGGCTCAGAAACTGGAACAGACTCCACCGGCTCAGGAAATGGAACAGACACAGACTCCGGCTCAGGAAATGGAACAGACACTGGCTCCGGCTCCACCGGCTCAGGAACTGGAACAGACTCCACCGGCTCAGGAACTGGAACAGACTCCACCGGCTCAGGAACTGGAACAGACTCCACCGGCTCAGGAACTGGAACAGACTCCACCGGCTCCGGCTCAGGAGCAGACGACACCGGCTCCGGCTCAGGAGCAGACGACACCGGCTCCGGCTCAGGAGCAGACGACACCGGCTCCGGCTCAGGAGCAGACGACACCGGCTCCGGCTCAGGAGCAGACGACACCGGCTCCGGCTCAGGAGCAGACGACACCGGCTCCGGCTCAGGAGCAGACGACACCGGCTCCGGCTCAGGAGCAGACGACACCGGCTCCGGCTCAGGAGCAGACGCAGGCTCAGGGACAGACACAGGCACAGACACCACCGACTCAAGTGTGTGCGTAGCCCACACACACCACATGGCTGTGGCCATAATGGCCAGTGTTGCGGTCACTGAGGGCTCAGGCTCAGGAACAGACACCACCGACTCAGGCACAGGCGCGACGGCGGCCATCTTGTCCGGGGACACAGGCTCTGCAGGCTGAGCAGACGTGACGTGAACAGTCTCTGGCTGGGCAGACGGGATGGATCGCTGGGTTGGCGCAGGCAGTGCGAGCAGCTCGGGCGGGGTCGGCAGAGCAGGACGCCTGGGCGGTGTGGGCAGAGCAAGACGCCTGGGCGGCGCGGGCAGAGCAAGACGCCTGGGCGGCGCGGGCAGAGCAAGAAGCCTGGGCGGTGCTTCAGGGACGGTAGTCACCTCCGGGATGGTCTCAGTGTTATGAGCCACCAAACTCTGGACCACCGGACTCGGGACCACCTGAACTGGGACCACTGGATTTGGGACCACCGGCACTGAGACCACCGGCACTGAGATCACCGGCACTGAGATCACCGGCACTGAGACCACCGGGATAGTCACGGAGGGAGTCTTCCTTCTCCTCCTCCGTTTCAGGACCACCGGACTCGGGACCACCGGACTCGGGACCACCGGACTCGGGACCACCGGACTCGGGACCACCGGACTCGGGACCACCGGACTCGGGACCACCGGACTCGGGACCACCGGAACTTGGACCACCGGAGGCAGGACTGGAGTATCCCACTGGCTCCGATGCTGAAGATAGCTGGTAAATCCCCAAAAATCCAGGATCTCCAGCCCCTTCATCTCCCACCCAGGCAATGGGTCATCCAAACAGACATTGAAGAATTCCTTCAATGCCGAGTCGTTGTACTCCAACCCTCTAGAGAGGGTCCAAAACCTTTGGGCCAGACATCCCACCGGCTGGCCCTGCTGGCGTAGGTCCATTAAGTTTTGGACCCGTCCCCTCCTCTCCTTCTCCGTCTTGGGGGGAAGGATACGAAACCCCATACTGCTGGATCTATGTTTGTGACGGAGTCCTTCTGTCACGACACACACACAGGGAATTAAAGATCCAAAAGCAGTTGATTTATTGGGGAATCCGTACTCACAAACAGTCCATGCAGGGGTCAAAACCAGAGAAGCAATCCAAAAACAAGAACAATACCAGACAGGCAGGAAGGCAGTACTCAAAAGTGGTGTGATCTAAGACAAGGACTCCGTAACAAACACTAAACAGGCAGGGTATTTATACACAGGGAAATGACAATGATAATGGGAAACAGGTTGAGTGCAATGATCAGTGATAAGGGACAGCTGAGTGCAATGAAAAGACAAGGATCATGGGGAATGTAGTCCAAGAGTGTGCTGGACACCGTGAGGAAGGAGGACATCTAGTGGTGACCCAAAGAACATAAACCAGACACTGTGACAAATATTTAGTAATTTTGTTGTTTTTTAAAATTATATTAGTTTTTTTTAATATGTCAACATAGTTATAATAATTTTTATTAAGTCGGGTTTTGTAATATTTTATTATGACTGAAATACTATTATGTTTTTATTAACATATTAAATTGGTTTATTTATCATCCATTTTCATTAGATTTTCTAGAAATTTCATAGTGTGTTGGCAACTTGCTGAAATCAAACGAGTGTTTAGATTACGGTTTGTGTCTATACAGGAATAGTTTGAAAAGCAGATTTACTGGAGTCATTTCTTCTGCGTTCATTCAGAGCCTGGACTCCTGGAAGAGACACAAACATCACAAGCTTTAATCCTGGACACAAATGGTGAAACTGTCATAGAGGTCAAGATTGTGTTGGACATTTTAACATGAGTCTCATTATTAATTATTATTTGAGGTAAATCTGACTGTGTTTGGTCATGGATCAGTTCGTTTGTGAAGCAGGATCGGTTTCATTCACACTATAGTCAGTGTCTGAACAGATGTAGCTCAGCTTTTAAAAGAAAACCAGTACT
>NC_138239.1:1967138-2051215 GCF_964197995.2 Scardinius erythrophthalmus
AAGATGATGGAAACCACTTTCCAGTGGGCCAACCTCTGCTTGGAAACAGCCTTCCCCTCTGCTGGTCTCCGTAACAGACAAGAGCTGGTCTGAGGTCCTGAGGCTTTGCGCTCTGTCCTGTTATAACCGCAAGTAGCGGAAGGGACAGAGAAAAGCCAGCGCTGGGTCTGCCTCCTCCGGGGCAGCACTGGCAGGCTTGCCACCTGGTCCCACTTGGGCACACATCCAGGCCGGGGTCTCAGGATATTGTGAGAGTTGGCCAGCCCGAATTCCATGCACGATTCGTCGACCGAAAATGCATGCAGGTCCCCAACCTTCTTGATAGAGGCAAGCAAGCAGGAGAACTGTTTCTTTAAAAACAGGATTTTTAACTCAGCTGCCTGCAGTGACTCAAGGGGAGGTTTCTGAGTGCAGTAGCACCAGAGATAAGTCCCAAAGAAGGTAGAGGGGGCGCAAGGTAGATTCAGTCTCTTTGCTCCCCTCAGGAACCTGACGATCAAGTCGTGCTTCTCCATGGATTTGGATCCACTGCATCATGATGTACGTTAATATAAAGGCAACATACATTTTGAGGGCGGAGGGAGACAGCACTCGCTTGCAGGAAAGAAAGCACAGAAGTGATCGAACACCTTCGGGGTTCTTCTCGTGAGAAGAAAACCACTCAATGAACAGGTTCCATTTCAGGTCATAAGCAAGCCTCACTTTTTTTTAGCGGGTGCTCCCACAGAAGCCATCTATATACGATCATTTTGAGATAGATACCTGAACCTCCGCATTGAGACATGGAGTTTCTAGAGGTCTGGCGCGGGTGCCAACAGTGCCCCGTCCCTGAGATGTCTCAGAGGAATGGGTCAGGAAGGGGCTGTCGAGAGAAGCATAAGTTCGCGGGAACAAGGTCCAGTTGGGCCATTAAGGGGCAACTAAGAAGACCTGCTCCTTCTCCCTCCTGACTTAGCACAGTGTTGTGCAAGAAGGCTCACTGGGGAAACGCATTTTTGTGTAGGCCCTGGGGCCAGCTGTATGCCAGTGTCTCAGTTCCTAGGGTCGTGGAGTAAACAACTGGCAATGGGATGAGTTCGGAGATGTAACTGCGACCCCAGAGTGATCCCAGAACAGCTGGACCACCTGGGGATGGAGTCTCCACTCTCCTCGGCCACAAGCCGTCGTCAGGCCTCGTCGGTGGCACGACTGAGAAGGCCTGGACTTAAAGTGGATGAAGCGATGGACGGGCGAGTTGCGACATGCGAGGGAAGCGCAGTGCTGTACTGAGCAGTGCAGGCTTGTTGAGCAGAGGCATCAAGCAAGATGTACTGCTAGCAACTCGAGGCAATGGATGCCAATGCAGTTGGAGGCTCACCCAGACCCCCATTACTGCATGCCCGTTATACGTGGCCCCTTCAGCTGGTGTTAGCAAATACTCGTTCTAGGGGCGTTAGGCCTGGAGAAACAAAAGGTCTGAACACGGCTGAGAGTTTGGCGGGAGTCACACGGAGCGCGCCGCTCGGCCTGTGAAGAGACGACTCAACGCTGGCGATATGTTATGCCCTAAATTAATACATGATTAACTAACTGTATTTTTCTATGTACATTTCTGAAATGTACTTTCTGTAAAGCTGCTTTGAAACAATATGTATTGTGAAAAGCGCTATACAAATAAATTTGAATTGAATTGAATTATTCTCACAAACATTAGGCTACTAAAGAAGACATATGCTGTTATTAGACCATTTGAAAATGTTGAAATATTTTTGGCTTAAACATCTTTGAGATATTAGCAATCATTATCCAGTGCAGAGTTTTATAATATTCTCACCTAATCAGGGCTAAAAACAACAAGATAAATGTCCATTTTGAAGGGGAGAATCATTTAAAATGATGTTTCTACATAAAACTACGACTGCACTCAGTGGAAATAGTTAACTCATATTTGTTGATTGTTACTAAAATACTGTTATTGTGGGAGAATTGAATTGTGCTGAATATTAGTTATGTTAGATTTATTTATGTTATAATCATCCTGCTGCTTTGTATATTTGAACATGAGCATATCAGGAGACACAAACTATACTGAACCTCTTTTAGAGAATAAATTTGCATCTTCAGGATGTAACTAAAGTCCAGCGTCAGATATTTGCATGCTCATTAGATTTATCATTTCAAGGTAAATCATACACAGATATAGATACATATTTGGTTGATTAAAATACACAAAATACCCGCATATGCTCGGTTTTATATCTTAAACGTCTCATGTCATAATTCATCATTCTGAAATCACCTTTAGTTCTGTAGCACTTTATAAAAATTGTTTTAAACAACAACAACAACAACAACAACAAAAAACAGTCCCTTTAAGTCCCTTTTTTCTATATATAAAGTCTTTTCTTTTACAGCAGCTTTACAGTGATAATGATGCAAATGGAATTAAATCATGCTGTAAAGCAGCTTGTGGAAGAAATATTATCTTTAAGATGTGTGTGACCATTATATGACAGTAAAAGAGCACACACAAAGGTTATTCTAATATGGAATTGTATTTGAATGGTAAAGAGAGTTGGTCGTGACAGGAGGGCCTCCACTCAAGGAGACAATATGATGAAGTGATGAGTCTAAGAATGTTCCACGTATGGTTGAAAATACCATCATTGGCCTAGAAAGATAACATTCTGGGAGTCCAGACTATAAAGGAGAAAGGATGTGTGACTGTACGACTGCTGACCTTTTCTTGCAAGAAAATAAACCTCATCAAAGACTATTGGAAATGTTTGTCTCTTATTCAGTGATAGAATTTAGTTTGCCACCACAAGCTCTAGATCTAGAAAGATTATTCATCATGATGAACTTTCAGTGGCTCTCAAAAAACATCACTCTAGTCAAACTGATAAATGTCTGAATGTCATTCACTGCGTGACAAAAATAACAAAACAAGTATCATTTACAGTGAAAAACGCACTTTACAAAGAACACATTGTTTCGTTCGTTCAAAGAATTCATTTGAATCTTATGATACATGATAACAAGATTGCTATTATTATTAAATATATTATTCATTTGTATTTAGTATAAGTTTTTATTTAGTTTTGGGCTATATAGTATATACATACACTACCGGTCAAAAGTTTTAGATCGGTAAGATTTTTAATGTTTTTAAAAGAAGTCTCTTCTACTAACCAGGGCTGCATTTATTTGATTAAAAAATAAATAAAAAAAGTCATATTGTGAAATATTATTATAATGTAAATCATCTGTTGTCTATGTGAATATATAGTAAAGTGTAATTTATTCCTGTGATCAAAGGTTAATGTTCAGCATCATTACTCCAGTCTTCAGTGTCACATGATCCTTCAGAAATCACTCTAATATGAGGATCTGATGCTCAATAAACATTTAGGATTATTATCAATTTTGAAAACAGTTTTTTACATTTTTATTTCATGATGCTATGGTGAATAGAAAGTTCAAAAGAACAGCATTTATCTGAAATCTAAAGCTTTTGTAACATTAAACGTTCTAAAGTTTGGGGTCAGTAAGAATTTTAATTTTATTTTGGAGGGAAAGAAATAAAATAAATCAATACTTTTATTTATCAAGGATGAGTTAAATTGATCAAAAGTTACAGTAAAGACATTTATAATGTTACAAAAGATTCTATTTTAAATGCTGTTCTTTTGAACTTTCTATTCATCAAATAATTTTGAAAAAAAAAAAAAAGACACAACTGTTTTCAACACTGAAAATAACAATGCATGTTTCTTGATCATCAAATCCTCATATTAGAGTGATTTCTGAAGGATCATGTGACACTGAAGACTGGAGTAATGATGCTGAACATTCAGCTTTGATCACAGGAATAAATTACATTTTAAAATATATTAAATAGAAAACAGTCACTTTAAATTGTCATAATATTTCACAATATTACTGTTTTTTTTTATTATTGTTTTTTTATCAAATAAATGCAGCCTTGGTGAGCAAAAGAGACTTCTTTTAAAACATTAAAATCTTACCGATCTAAAACTTTTGACCAGTAGTGTATATAGTATATTTTATATTTATATTGTTCTCTGTGAACAAATATGACATGATAAACTGAACCTAAATGTAAAAGTATACTGACATTCACAGTTAAAGTCCACAAACACATGATTTGCATGTTTGTAAATGAACTGTATGTCATTGTTCCAGCTGATATGCGGATCATAATCGTACGGCTTCATATGTGAACGGATGAAACTCTCTCTCCTCTTGGACTGTGGACATTTCATCTCAAGAATGTAAATATAAAGTGCTTTAAGATTTAAGATTTACTACCAATATCCGTAGAAAAGACAATTCAACTTATGTCTCTATCAGGCTGTTTTGGGGAATTATGTCTCGGGAAAATCAGAATTTGCTGTGGCTGATGATCGTCTGTTGTGCTTCACGCCAGATAAGTATGTTGCTTTAAACTTCCAAAAAAGTCTATAATGCCAGTGAATATGTTGTTCAATGCACATAGCCTCATTATGTTGTGTTTGTTTGTGCAGCCAGCTCGAAAATAATGATCATTGGTGAAAATTTGTCAGATGCACACCTAAATAGATCAACTTGCGCAGGTAGATGTGAAATAAACTGCATATTTATTTTCTGAAACTGCTGGTGACAACTGACATTTTCATAGAGATAATGCCTTTTTATTCCAGCTATAAACCTGACATGTCCATCAGCTTGTGAAATGCTGATAGGGAATTTTTGCATAATGACCGTCAAAACGAACTCCAGTTCCCAGGGTAACAGTGTTAATTTTGTATTATATACTGTTATAATTTTTATTCATATTTTGAATTAGCTTTTGTTTTTATATTTTCAGTTTGCATTTTAAATTTGGTTAAAGTTTGAATACTTTTGTTATGTTATTTCGTTACTTTTATTAGTTTTAATTATTTTTAATAGTTTATATTTAGGATTAATTTACATTTATTTGAGATATTTAGTACTTCAACTTAAACTTAGGCATATTTTATGTCAGTTAGTTGCCAAGGCAAAATTGTCATTTTCTTTGTTTTCTATTATTTATATATATATATATATATATATATATATATATATATATATATATATATATATATTTTTTTTTTTTTTATTGTTATATTTATTTTATCAATTGACCAAAAACGATTTTTTTTTGTTTTTGATTAATACCTGCACATATTTTTATTTAAAACCATTCTTGAGTTCCAATTTCTTTTTCAACAAATCGTTAGCCTCATAGTATAATTGCCTAACCCATATTTAAAAAAAAAAGGACATAGGCAATTATGCTATGAGGCTAACGAAATGTAAAATGTTCAAATGTTCTTGTTTCCAGGACACTGCAACACATCCTTTTTCAACATAACAAACAACTCGGGGAAATATAAAGTCAGAATGAATGAGATGGTCCAAGGCATAAAAATGTGGTTTTTACCAGATGAATCTAAATGTCTGCCATCAGCGGTCCTGAATGTAACAGGTGCGTGTCGTCAGATAGTGTAACACACACAACACCGCATGAGTACTGGTATACTTCTGTGTTTTCATGAGTGATCGATCGCTGCTGTCAGTCATTATGACGTCATCGCTGTTGGTCATATTTTGAATTCTAAACATTCTATCAATCAATGCAAAGCTAAAATAGAACAAACGCAAGACGGAAATTATAGCCTAAACAAATCAGATTATTTGAATGGAGTCTGTAATGAGTTCTTGAGAAACAGCAGGTCATGTTACAACCACAGACTATTTTACACTAGTTTAGATTAGTGATATTTAGCAAGTGTAATAATTCCATCTCTTTCCTTCTGCTTGATCCAGATCATACTGTGACTTGTCAGACCAACGGCAGCCCGACAAGCAACACCCCGACAAGAAACACCACCACATGCAATGCATATCATCAGCACTCAAACATAAGTAAGATTTTGCCCTTTTCTACAATATAATCCTATTTTTTTGTAGCAATCAGATACATTGCACTTTGCTTTCCATTGAAAAGGTTATCTACAAGCATAGACATAACATAAAAATAAAAGTAAAAACCTCATTCGTTCTAAAGTCCAGGTCTACATATTACGATGAGGCAGGTTAGACTGGTTCAAGAATTTACATGGTCCTTTCAGTGGGAAAGTCCAGTTTTAAGACTAGGTTTAGAAACAATACCACAAAATTCCATGCATTTTGCAGCCTTTCTTTTTTCAACACGACACCATATATATTTGGATATATTAGCATAAATATCAAGATAAGGATCATATAAAAACAAAGTAGGCTATGTTGCAGCGAGAACTGAAGGAATTTTGTGAAAGGTATGTATAGAAAAAATTTAAATGACATGATAAATAGGCAAAATAATAATAATAATAATAAATAGGGGCTTTTTAAATTGCTTAACGTGAACATGACTTATGACAGTGATATTAAAAGATGGAGTTCAGTATACATGATGCATAATTTAGCAATACAGACAAGCAGGCGTGCCTAGAATATGAATGCAACATGCTAAATTGGAGGTTAAATGTTTTCTTTGTACCAGTTGTGTAAAGTAAATGTTCAACATGCAATTTAACCTGTTACATTCATTTTCTGGCTTCATTTGCTTGCTTGTAGTATGTTTTGTTAAAGGGATAGTTCAGCCAAAAAAAATGAATCCTGTCATCTTTGACTCACTCAAGTTGTTCCAAACCTGTATGAGTTTCTTTCTTCTGCTGTACACAAAAGAAGATATTTTCAAGAATTTTGGTAACCAAACAGTTGCAGGTCCCCACTGACTTCCACAGTCGAAAAAAAATATGTAAGTCAATGGGGACCAGACACTCTTTGGTTACCCGGCCTAAAGAGTTAATCCAAAAATCAGCCCATGATTTACTCACCCTCAAATAATCCATACGACTCCAGGTTAATAAAGGCCTTCTGAAGCGAAGCCATGCATTTTTGTGAGAAAAATATCCATATTTATAACTTTATAAACTATAATCACTGGCTTCCGGTAACGGCCGTACGCGAGTCTAGTTCCAGCGGAAGAGTGACCTCTGACCCGACGCATGACCTCTGACCCGACACATGACCTCTGACCCAATGCATGACCTCTGACCCAACGCATGACCTCTGACCCAATGCATGACCTCTGACCCGACGAATGACCTGACCCAACGCATGACCTCTGACCCGACGAATGACCTGACCCAACGCATGACCTCTGACCCGACAAATGACCTCTGACCCGATGCATGACCTCTGACCCGACGAATGACCTCTGACTCGACGCATGACCTCTGCACCGACACATGACCTCTGCTCCGACGCATGACCTCTGACCCGACGAATGACCTCTGACTCGACGCATGACCTCTGCACCGACGCATGACATCTGACCCGACGCATGACCTCTACACCGACGCATGATGTAGGAGTAGCGTAAGCTTAGGTGAAAGTCAACACCTCTCATGGTTCAAACAAGCTCAAGCTCCTCCCACATTTCTCTTTAAAATTCTTGTTTTAGACTTCTTATTCATGGCCGGTGTTTTGTTTTGCTCTATACTCTGTGCTTCCGTGTTCATCAATACGTTATGTGGCGGGTCTGAGGTCATGTGTCAGGTCAGAGGTCATTCGTCATGCGTCAGGTCAGAGGTCATTCATCATGCGTCAGGTCAGAGGTCACTCTCCCGCCGGAACTAGACTTGCATACGGCCGTTACCGGAGGCCAGTGATTATAGTTTATAAAGTTATAAATATGGATATGTTTCTTACAAAACCCATGGCTTCAGAAGGCCTTTATTAACCCCTGGAGCCGTATGGATTATTTTAATGATGGATGGATGTGCTTTTTTGGGCTTCAAAATCTCAAGTTACCATTCACTCCCATTATACAGTAAAGCTGGGAAGAACCAGGATATTTTTTAATAGAACTCTGATTGTGTTTCGTCTAAAAGAAGAAAGTCATACACACCTAGGATGGTTTGAGGGGGAGTAAATCATGGGATAATTTTCATTTTTGTGTGAACTATCCCTGTAAGCCCTGTTCTCACCGCCAGCAACAGACATGATCACATTCATTTCAATGCAGAGCCGGCGATTTCTGGTGAAACAAGTGACAGTGACCGTTGCGATACATTTAACTTTATGCAAATGAAGAGTGATTTTTCTGAGCAACAACCAAAAAGGGTGTAATTTATGCTGCCCTGTGTACATTCGTTGCTACTACGGTAAACTCGAGACTGTTACCACTACTGGTTGCCTTGTAACATTTGTGATTGGTATTCACGGACATTCTGTAGTGTTTTATTCCTGTCTTTTAATACTTTCATGCTGTTCTTATAGTAAACAAAGATGTACAATCATAACACTTTGTCTGATACATTTATGTGTTGTCATGGTTTATTAAGGTTGTTTGGAAATCCCTCCTGTTGATCCTGGAGAGAGATGTATAAATGCTACTTATGGCAATGATTCATGCAGCGGTGAGTCTGTGTCTATGAACTACTTACAGTTTCACACACCCATCAAAGTTCAATCAATCAAAATAAATAAAGTAGGCCTACAACATGCAAACGGACAGCACATGTCTTTTCTCCAGTTAAAAATCATTAAGTTATACGATTAGGGTCATATAAGGGTTCCTTGAGCTTTTAAACATAGAATCTACTTGCGTTGACAAGCATGAGTAATTCATTCATGAGCAGTTGACATTGTTTAGTGCAATTATGATTGCAATAAAAAAATGATTTAACCCATTAAACAACAATATTATGTGATCATATTATGCAATCATTTAAGACATTTCTCTTTATATAGAACCTTTCTGACATCAAGGGCTCTTTAAAGAGTCAAGAACCCGAAAGTTCTATATTAAACCTTTTTTCTGAGTGTATATGATGAACATGCAACTGTATAATGCTGAAATGACAGTGTTTCTTATTAGAACACTTTCTTTAATCTTTCAAATATTGCACAATTGCACAAATGTATAATTCAAGTTAATTCCTTATTTATTTCTTTGTGCTGAAGCGCAAGAAGAAAGCAAATATGTTCTGTATTTGAACGGGAGTGAATGGATTTGTGACATCTGCATTGATGAAAGATCAACTACTATTACACCAACCGAGACAACTCAGAATGAAACTACCACTCTTTCAGAACACGAGACTACATATGTTATACCTACAAATAATATAACAGACCAGAGAGAACCCTCAAAAGCACAGTAAGTGTGTGATTACCAGTTTCAATAAAGTCTAAACCTCTAGTACAGAATACCAAGTGATTCAATCAACTTTGCAGAGAGACTCTGGAGAAAATGGACTCCCTGGTGGAGAAGATGGAAAAAGAAAATAAAAGCAATGCGGCGATTGTGATTGGGGATACTATTGGTGTTCTCCAAAGACAAGCTAAGAACACAGAAAGCAAAGACATTAAAATATGCTACTCTTCAAATCAGAACATGATCAACGTAAGGCCTGAGAAGCATTAAAGCATGTCCATCTGACTAGGACTCTTGATTTATCAGTGCTAATTATTCTTTAAAATCCACAGGTTGTTGAGTATAACCTGAAGACAGACTTTCCCTGGTCTGTAAATGTTCCCAGCGAGGCCTTTGATAAATCACGTCTTGAAAACAATGGAAGTGCATTTGTTGGAGTTTTAAGGTTCAAAAATATGAGTAATAAGGTAATGTGTGCATTATCATTCAAAAGTTCTACGTTTGGACAAATGTTTCTTGATCTGCTCTGTTCAAACGTTTATATTTGATTATTAATGATTACTTTTTAATTCTTGTATGGTTTCTTATTTAGGATGAAACGGTTTTGAACAATGAGGTTTATGGAATAACGATGGGTGCCAATATCTCCAACCTTACCAATAAAATAGAAATGGTCATTAAACGGAAAAATCTGGTAATGAAGGGGTTTTTTTTAAAGATTTTTTTTTTTTTTTAAATAATGACGAGACACTGTGAAAGCAAAATAAAAATCAAACATGTTCTTACAGGTCGGTAATGCGTCCTGCAGTTCTTGGGATGGCAAAGGTAAATTCACTTATGGCTGTATTGATCAGATCCCATCAAGTTATTTCATATAATCAATTTCATTTGCCGCTCTCTTTTCTTTGAAGGAAATCTAACATGGACGACGTCCGGCTGTGAGACAGTAAAAATCGACAATGACACCATAAACTGCTCGTGTTCACATCTGACGTTCTTTGCAATACTGATGGTGAGAAGCTTCTCAGAGTTTCATTTAAAGACCCCATGAAATCAATAACTTTTAGTCCACGTCTATATGCTAGTGAACT
Source organism: Scardinius erythrophthalmus (assembly GCF_964197995.2). Classification (NCBI taxonomy): domain Eukaryota; kingdom Metazoa; phylum Chordata; class Actinopteri; order Cypriniformes; family Leuciscidae; genus Scardinius; species Scardinius erythrophthalmus. Next base: position 1,977,444 of record NC_138239.1, read on the forward strand.
TGTTCAAGATCACTAAAAAAAAATTAACAAATATATGAAGTCTCTATTTTCCGATAAAATCTCATATATTGACAACAAGAAGTTTAGTCCAAAACTGTTTCTAGAATTTAAATTAAAGAAACAGAAATGATACTGTACAAAAACATTCAGGAGACCATTGTAGAGCAGTGTTTCTCATTGCGCGGCTTGCTAGCCTCCTGCGGTTCACTAAGCTTTAATTTGTGGCTCGTATGGCGGAATAATAATACGGTGATATGATAATGCAGTCAATACAGATATTACATAAAAACATTAAAAACATTTAGGGCTATAAGATAACCCATTAAAAAACTCAAAGTGTCTGCTCTATTACAAATCATTTATATTTAAAAAATACCCCAAACAGCGGCATTACAAAATGGAAACATAGACTAGAAAAGATATTTAAACTTGATCTGCCCTTATGTCCATGACACTTGCTACGTTTACATGCAGCCAAATAATCCATTATTAATAGGATTGACGGCTCAATTGGACTGAAAAGCCTTGATCAGAATGAGCACGATCCAAATTAAATTTCGATCAAATTGAAAGGGGTGATTTATTCCTTTTCTAATCCAATCGAGAGAACGTAAATACTTGATTGGATTGAAAATTTTGTCATTAAGGGAAATCATCCTGTCTCAGTTACAAATTTGACTGGTAAATGATAAAGAAATACCTGTCACAGCCTCACCCCAATTGGGGGTTTAACTATATGGGAGTATATGTTAAACCAAATTCACAAGAAAAGATTAGATATAAGTTTTCTATATGAATAGAGTATAGTTGCTCTGGTTGCTTTGTCACTGTCTGGTGAGGGAGGTCAGGGTTGTCCCAGCAAGCAAGAAAGAATTACATGGAGCCACTAGACCTCCAACCTCCGGAGAATCCCCCGTTTTAAACAAACGCTGAACAGAGGAGAGTCTTCTGGAGAAAAGAGAATGCGACAGAGCTCGTAATAAAGCATCTCAGGTTACGACTGTAACCTATGTTCCCTGACACTGCAACGATGACGCTATTGGGGAACACCTCCGTGTGAACCGGTGTCTGAAACGCTTATCCAATCACAGCAATCATACTGACTGGTGACAGCCTATGACGTCACTACTAGTGCGACCCGGAAGTATATAAGGGGCGCCTAGAGAACATGTCATCCACTTATCATCTAAAGGGACTGTTTAGCAGGAATCCCCGAGGCATGGTGAAAGACGCAGTGTCTCGTTCCCTGTTCTCAGGGAACATAGGTTATAGTTGTAACCTGAGACGCTTTCGATGGCGCTATAGGGAATGATATACCAACCCCCTATGCTGAGGGGAACGCATGCCAATTATGGCTGAGACAAAAATGTCAGAAAATGGCAGTTTCACTGAACTGCCAAACACTCCCCCTGCGGGTCACATACAGGCTGTGACAGTATTCCCTACGGGATGCAAGATTTAAATGCAGCGGAGCGCACCTACGTCTCTCTTAACTTTCCCACCACCGCCTCGAAGGAGGTACCGAGAAGTTCAGAAGGTGACACTGGTGCAACGAAAAAAAAGAAAGGCTTTTTCTTTCTCCCAGATGTCAGCCAAGTTCAACCACAGATGCCTCTCCGTGGCCACCGTCTCCGCCATCGAGTGTCTGATCGCGGCGGCTGTTTGTTTGGTGGCCTGGAGAGTTAAATCTGTGGCGTGCCACAGCTCATTCAATGCGTCAGGGGAAAGACCCTAACCTTGGTCCATAACTTCAGCCTGCTATGCTTGCAACACAGCCATTGTGTGAAAAGCAGGGTTCGAAATGACTTAGGACTCTTGGGGGGTCCCCTACAATGTAATTATTAAATTATTAAAAATTCTGAAGACTATACCTTGCTACACTATATACTGTAGGCTAAATTATATGGACCAATGTTGAAGGTGTCAATGTTTTTCATGGTTTGGGCTAGGCGCAGTATTGTAGTGGTGTCCGGAGAAGTGGCTATAATAAACCTCTAACTCTGGAGCAACAAAGTTACAAGTTCTTTTTCTCTCCATGATGCAGGATTCTAAATTAAGAAAAATAATATTAGCTTCCTAGATAGGTTACCAAGCTCTCATGTATATACTCATTCATGCTCAAATCACATTCACTTTAATCAACTCACAGACTTGAATTAAGTCCTGGTTATCTTTCGCAGGGTTGCCAACTCTCACGCATCTGGCGTGACAGTCACGCATTCAACCTCAATCTCACGCTCTCACGCTTAACAAAGAAATCTCACGCTAAATTAGACATTCTTCTGTGCTGTATTTTTTTCACTCGTGTGCACTAAATTTCAGAATTACTATAAACAATTCAGGCTCTTAACTACTGGATCGATCCGCAAATTAGTTAAAATCTCCCGGAATCTAGAGCGAGCACGCATGCGAGACAGAAACCGTAGCGCACACACGGCGTACGGCAGCGTTGAGCATTGTAGCCAATCACTGACATGTCTGTTGAACGCATTGGCCAATCAGAGGCGTTTAAATGAGTCGCTGTCCTGAAGATGTGTTTTGCGCGAGCTCACCGAGTTCTACACTTTCGCAAACCTGTCATTATTATTGCCTATAAACTTAAGATGCAAATAAAAGATTCACTGCAATGTATTTGATATTCTTGATGCTGTTCTGATGCGCTCCATTACGCACCGCTCTGTTTGGTGTTAGGATGACTAAAAGTTCAGCGGTCTAGCTCTTCAATGTCAGAATGATTAAAGAAGTGAACGAATGCCTGGCAAAATGTAAGTGGAAAACATTTAATATTTGACTGTTTTACAATAGAAATGTTCAACTACCGACAGTATCCGGTGACGCGAATTACATAACTTTTTTTATTTATTTACTAAATTTAGCCTTTTTGAATTGAAAATATGCTATAATTTCTTTGATTCATTTAGAGAGAATGCATGCATAATTAAAAATAAAATATTATTTTCAAATAGTTACAATTATTTCACTAATACAATAAGCTTTTTTTTCTTTATTCCCTTAAATCGCTTTTATAATTAATTCCTTTAAAAAAATACCCCAAAAAAATTTGGGTTGGAATCCCCCAAAAAATTCTTATGGGGGTTCCCTAATGACTTATGGAGGGTCCGGGACCCCCCCCAGACCCCCCTCATTTCGAACCCTGGTGAAAAGGCAGCACCAGTCTGAACCACCCTCAGGTATGCCCTGCCATTTAAGCGTGTCTTCCATGTCATTTTTATCCCCTCAACATCAGCGTAGTTCACTCGCTGATGGCGATGGATGCGTGCTGAATACGGGTTCTTCCATGCCTTTTCGATCTCATTGTGTAGATCGGGCAGGAATGGAAGGCATATGGGAGCTGGAGCGTTACGGCCGGAAAGAAACCGTTCTTCAAGTCTGCCACGAGCAGTCTCTTCTCTCGCGTGCTCCAACAACAGCTGAAGCCTCGCTAAAGCGCGTTACAACACTCACAACTCAACATACGTGGGGCAGGGTGGATGTGAGGGTTCGGGTTGTAGATCCTCTTCACAGTCATCAGCCATCTCCTTTTCTCTTGGGTTGTCTAGCAGAGCACTCGCTGTTGCCGTAATTGGATGAGCGTTTTAGACACCGGTTCACGCTGAGGCATTCCCCAATAGCGTCATCGACAAAGTGAGAGTTCCCTTTCGAAAGGGAACAAGAATCAACATCGGCTTGGCTTTTCAGAAATGGCCTACTGAGGGATTTGAAATGTTATAAAAGCGACACAGATGATGGTGTTTTTATTCCTCAACAGATGAGTAAGGTGTTTTATTGAACAGATAAACTGCCATTCGTAGCTTTCTAACAGAGTTCACTGACTGTAAAGCATTATCTATTGTGAATATCATTTCATTATGGTTGTAGCACACTGTGCTAGAATTTATTTTCAAGGAAGTATCGTGTCTATTAATGGGCAAAGCTACAGTAATGTCTTGAGCTAGTCAGCTTGAGATCTTTTCCATCTAAACTGATTATATCTTTTAATCCTAGTAGAGAATCTTTTATGAGCAGCAGAATAACCATATTCATCCGCACAGAGCCGAAGCACAATCAGAACAATGTTCTTTGCTAAATACACACAGTTTTGTTTTTTTTACTGCTAGAAGGCCAAAAGTTACATAGTGTACATTTAAATGATCAAATTTCGTTGTTCTATCAATCTATCTATCTGCCAACTTTTGAACAGAGGTTAATCATTGCAGCCAAATGTTGTAGTTAAGACATCTACCAACAGTCCACTCATTTACACTAACTACAACTATAAACTGAACAAGGAGCAGCTCAGATAATTTGAACTTGGGAGTATTTGATGAGAAATGTTTGACTTCATATTCAGACTTTGGAAATCTGATTTTTAATTGCAGACTTAGGTGCTGTGGCAAAGTTGAGCACATCATTTTGGAGCTTGAGTGTCTTGATTTCTTTTGAAGTATAACATGATGACACGTGGAAATCATCCAGCTGACATGTTTATTTCTGTTGTGTTTTCTCTGATCTCTCAGTCTGTGCCAGGTGAAAATCAAAACATCACAGCGCAATATGTGGAATCATTGACCTTCATCACTTCTATCGGCTGTGGCATCTCCATGTTTTTTCTGTCTGTCGCTCTGTTCATGCATTTCCTGTTACGGTAGAGTCTCTTAAATATAACATATAGTTACTTTAAGTTCTTTGACCAATCATTTTTGCTCCTCTTTTGGATTAAAGCATCTGCTAAATGCATAAATGCATGTTACAAATACAGGTTGTTTTTATATTTGAACAGGAAAGCCAAATCAAATCAAGCCACGAAGATCTTGATAAACATGTTTGTGGCTTTGTTTCTCCTGAATTTATCCTTTTTGTCAAACGAGAGCGTCGCCAACACAAGAGACAAGGCTGCGTGTGTCTTCATAGCGCTGCTCATGCATTACTCCATGCTGACTACATTCACCTGGTTCTTCATTCAAGCTCTTCATATGTACTTATGGCTCATCAGACAGAACATCACCATCACAAACTACATGAGGAAGATCACCGTGTTCGGCTGGAGTGAGTTATATGGAGAAACCACCTATTATAGTGTTCACTTAAGAAAATAACACTGTTTAAAACAAAATCAGCAGACTGTAAACTCGAGTTGACCCAAAAAAGAAGATTGCGTCATATTTATTTATTTATTTATTTTTCTAGAGTTGTTCCTTTAAAAGCATTTAAAAATGTAACATCCTGCCCTCTCCAATCATTCAGATTGGAGTTTTAAGTAGGATTAAATGCTGCCCCCTAGATAGGCACCTGGGTTGATGCAGGGTGAACAGGTTATGTGGGCAGTCCTCAATTCATCCCTCTATCGAATTTACCTCCCTCCCCAATTATTGTTGGGGTTTGAAGTAGGGATATGCCCCTTTGGACGGGTGCTCTCAGGCCACAATATGTTTTGCTTGGGGAACTTGCTTTAGGAAACAGAGCCTCTGTGCAATTTTCTTCACAAGTCACATAGGATGCACTAGGGTGTTGACATGCTTTTCGACTCTGGCTAGTTTCGCAGTCACTTAAATGTTATGCTTCTTCAGGGCATAACAGCATGTCTGCTCAGCGTGTTACGTCATGCCAATAGATTGGCATGTTTACACATACTCCAGACAGTGCAGTGGTCAAGGAGGGCATTCCCCATAGCGTCCACACTGAGATTCAGCGTCTCATTTCCCTTCTCAGGGAACTGGGTTGCATTTGCAACCCCAGACGTCTATAGCTTTTTATTATTATTTTTTATGTTAGTTTTTGTTATTTTAGTACAAGTTAAACTAAAAAAATATTTTATGTTCAATTAAAGGTGACATCTCTTTTCACAAGATGTAGGCTAATATTAATCTATGGTGTCCCCAGAATGTGTCTGTGAAATTTCAGTTCAAAATACCCCAGAGATTATTTAATATAGCTTGTCAAAGTTGCCCCTTTTTGGGTGTGAGCAAAAACACGCCGTTTTTGTGTGTGTCCCTTTAAATGCAAATGAGTTGCTGCTCCGCCTCCGTTCAGAACACGGCCGATCCTTTACATGAGCTTCAGATACTCCAACAATGACAAAACACGCAAATAATTTCACTCATCCAAAATCTCCGAAATAACCAATAGCGAGTGCAGCCTTACGGAGAGACTCGGGAGGAGGTTGCAACTTTTGGACAACCTGGACGTTTCTGAATGGTTAATGGATACATACATGGAGTTACATTGATTCATCTCATCGACTTGCATGCACTGTCATGTTTAACTTTTGCACAAGTTGACATGTGACATGTTTTAGTCAATAGTGTTCAGTGCTCGTCTGTGCAGCAACGACAGAACAGTTTGCATGCTTTGCTCAAACTTTTGCCATTGCATTAGAACTGGTTACACTGTTGTCTCTTGCGAAAACCAAATGTCGGCGCCGTGGGTGGAAACATTAAGGGGCGGTAATATTTTAATAAGATCCCCTTTCTATGTCAGAAGGGGAGCGAAATCTGATCGGTTTATTATAGGGGTGCACGATATATTGAATCAATATCGTTATCGCGATATCACGTTGCTCGATATCATATCGAAAGTCTCGCGATATTTATGCGATATTTTGTTTATGATGCGTCCCGTCCGACATGCACCGTTGCATTTCCCCCGACTGATTTCCTGGTTCTACTTATCTACTTTTCCTGGTTCTATCAAGGAGAAAGTTAACTTTTCATGCTACAGATTTCCAACAGTGGTCAGAAAGAACAGGGGAGACACTTTGTTTCACTTCTCCCTTGCTCTACCACACAGTCCCCACAACACACACACTTGCCAGCTTGACGCACACACCAGCGCGCAAGTATAAACATCAGGCCACCTGGCCACTTCATGCGTTATCACAGATCGGATAGCTATCTAATTTATCAAAACGATTCCTTTTACACCTGTTCACATAAATGTGTTTTTTGCAAAACGGATATAAATTCGATCTTCAATTCCCGCGCTACATGCAGATTTAATGGAGTTCACGTCACCGAACAGTTATGAGCTGCATTATATAGCCTATATCATCAGCTAAAATGTCAAAATCAAATACAATACCGCACTAATAGAGAACGGCAACAGCCCTGGTAAGATAATTTCACTTCTTTACTTTTAATGAAGATTCTTTACTTTTAATGTGTGTAAAGCGTCTGCAACTTACTTTCACTTTGATTTGCGATAGTTTGCGCGTTGGCTTGACCGGTAGATGCTCAGCTGCTCATGCGGTGATGCGTGTTGCAGACGTAGCGCCGTCATATCTGGACATAACATGACATGTAGCCTATAGCACGTTCTCACTCGTTTATTTTTTTGTGTTTTTGGGATTTTACATATGTGGTTTCAACAACCAGATGCATTTACACTTTGTCCAGTTTCGTCTGGAATGCGGCCCAGATCTCCTCCTGAAGTGGTTTCAGCGATCAGATTCAAATCCGTCTCGAATGCGTTTTCCCATAACTTTTGAAGTTTTACATATGTTTAAAAATATCGAAATTAATATCGATATCGCAATATTCATTATCGATATCGCAATATCACTTTTTGTCAATATCGTGCACCCCTAGTTTATTATTTAACATGCTAGCAAAGGCTTGCCAAAACAAAGTCACTGGGTTGTGACTTTTCACATTTTCTGGGTTGGTAGATGCACCGGGGACCCGATTATAGCACTTAAACACGAAAAAAGTCAGATTTTAATGATATGTCCCCTATAAAGTTTTTTTTTTGTTATCTATTATAACCCTAATTTCTGTGTGTTTTCAGTGTTTACAACTCCTATAGTCGTAGCTGTTGTTTCATTAGGAGGATATAAAACAGTGATCCTACAAACAACATCTGGAACGACCACAAAAATGTAAGTTATTCTGATGTCATAAATGCATGATTAAAGAGTACCTATTATGCTTTTTCCCATGTTCATCTATCTTTAGTGTAATGATGCTGTTTGAGTATTAAAAAGCTCTTCAAAGTTCCAAAGTCCCTCCAGAGGGTATTCTTCTCTATATGAGTGTCAGTGTTTCTGAACTCCCTGAAACGCCTCCATTGTAGTCTTGAGTTTCTTCTGGGAAAAAACACGTCACAATATTCCTCATTTAAATATGTGTTGAAACTGGCGGTTATGGTAAGGGGCAGGGCATTTCCCAAACATGCTCGAAGCGCTTGACCAATCAAAACACACTGCTGCAGCTGACCAATTAGCTTTTCAGGAGGAGGGGCTTCATAGAGATAGGAACTAAACAGAGCGTTACTGACAGACTGGGAAGAGAGGAGCCGCAACAATGGAGAATATGGGGAAAATAATCAACATTCAAGTAGGAAAACATGTTAGAGTAAAGCCCAAAAACAAAATAAAAACATTAATGACGCTTTTAGATCAACATTTTCTCTTCTCTTCTAATTATAGGTGCTGGATTACAGATCCTTTAATTCACTACATAGTGAACATTGGCTACTATGCTTTAGTCTTCATCTTCACGATTGGAATCTTCATCATGATCGTCACTAAGATTGTCCAAGCCCGACACGTAAAAGCGGCTGACGGCAAGAGGAAGACGTTCAGAAAGCAGCTCATGATGGTGTTGAGTTTGTTCCTGCTCTTCGGCCTGACGTGGGCTGTGGCGTTCTTCAGTTATGGACCGATGCTCATTCCCTCATATTACATCTTCACCGTGTTGAACTCGTTTCAGGGTGAGAAACAATCACATGGGTCTGACAGGGATGATTGTGTGTGATGCAAACATTTGGATGTGCTTTTTTTTGTGGTTCCATTTTAAAAATTATACAAATGACTTTAAAGATATCTGAAATGTTTATGAATTAGGTGAAATATGTTCTACTGATTTTTTTTCAGGGTTTTTCCTCTTCCTGTATTACTACCACATTCACAACGATGTTGCGGGAAATTTCTCTGATGATCCAGAAAGCTCCAGCTCCAGCTCCACCACAACCATCGTTCAATCCACAATTAATGCAGTGGAAAATATTAATAATTAGCAGAATTAAGGTTTAAGGTGTCTGTCTTCTTTTTGCTGACCATCTTCCTCTTTGTGTCTTTAGTGAATGTTATTTGGTATTGTTTGTATATTTTCTTTCATTATCTTGTATTTTAATAAAGTGACTTGTTTTAGTGTATTTTAGTCCACATCTCCTTGCTCACCCCCCTTGTGTATTCCAGGTAGCGTAGTCGAGCATTGATTACAGGATCTTTGGTCCCCTTCCGGGTATTATATATTTATTTTTAATGTCCCACTTTGCCACACAGTCATAGGAGGAAATTAATGCAACAAAGTTTGTTTTGGCTGTACAGCAAATCTAGAAGAAAATAGTATCATAGTCCAGCTTAAGTAAATTTAGTGTTGATTCATTTCCGTTGTAAAAATCATTAGTTGTTAATTTAGTTCATATATCTATACAGCAGCTCTGGAGAAAACAGGGATGTCATCGTCCAGCTCAGTTCAGTTCTCATACAACAGCATCAGTACAGTCAGATCAATAATATTGTTGAATATTAAGTGCACAGTCACAACTGCACAAATACATACACTCACACGCATACAGTCATGCACATATACTAGGGGTGGGGGGAAATCGATTCACATATGAATCGCGATTCTATCTTCTGCTGATTCGCATCGATTCACAAATTTCAGAAATTGATTTTCTAAAGTGTTGAGTATTAATAAACTGTTGCTGTTTTGTTATTTTAATAATAATAAAGAGAAAATCACTCACTGCTTTTTACTGAATCACTTTTAGTATCTTCATTATTAATCATTTTATATTCCGTACTGTGAAGATTATACTTCGTCTTATTTTTTACATTTGATCATTAAATTCCTGTAGTACTTCTTACTACATGTTTAATAAACCTAGGCTGAAGTTTATTTAATTATGTATATTTTTTCTATTGAATTTGTCCTATTGTTTATTTATGTTAATTTTATTTACCAGTTTTATATTTGCAAAATTTTTTATTTTTGTATCAAGGAATTTTCTTTATGTACGAAGTAGTCTTGCTATTTGTCTCAGGCCTGCCTTGCTTTATAACAGAAGACTGCCAGTCATGTGTGTAGTGATTGCAGTCAGCTTAAGTTGCATTTGTTTTATTATATTGGGTAAAATGGAATGAAAAAACAATAAATTTCAAGGTTTACATTTAATTCAGTGAGTTTTTTCTTTTAATCTATGCATAAATCACAAACATTTTATTCAATATCGAGAAACAATTTTTAATTAAAATCGATTCTTGAGGTACCAAATGATTCAAACAAAATTCAACATAATTAAATCAAAGTAAAAAAAATCAATTTTAATGTACAACATAATTCGAGAATTTTTGTCTGATTCAGGGGGAATCAGAAGGCCAAATCCTGACTGACGAGAGGTGGAGCTGGGGAGGGAGGAGGGTAATTCACTCCTGAGAAACGCGATCGCTGCTGATAATACTGAAGGAGCTTATATATGTATACAGTGATAGACATCGTATTCCTATTAGGGATGCAACGGTACACGGTAAAATACCGGACCGTTCGGTCAGCCCTGCACGGGACAATCTACCCTCGTGTCCCGCGGTACTTCGGTTTTGCCATTGAGTTCGCGCTGATACTTTTAGTTTTTGCTTTAGGCGCCGTTCACATATCGCGCCTAAAAACGCGTAGAAAACGCTAGGCGCGCCGCGTTCTCCTTTTTTCCAAAGCGCTAGGGCGGTTGCGCTCCGGAGGCGTCTGTCGTTGCTAAAGCAACTATCAGCTGCGCTCTGTTTGGTTCTTGTCACGTGACCTACGGTGCGCTTGCGGCATTCTGAAAAGTTGAGAATTTTCTGCTGGGGACATCGTTAGTGCCAACCGGTCTGCCTTGCACCAGACAGTGTTGATCGACTCATCTTTTTGCACAAAAATCTCTCAATAGTGGATGAGTAAATAACATTGCACTTTGTATCCTGAATGCAGTACTTTTTTATTATATTATTTTGCTCTGCTTTTTTTTATTCAAAGCACAAGCTAATTTATGTTTGTTAAAGGTAAAAGTGCACTTTTTCTTTCACATTGATCACTTCATATACCAGTTATCAAGGTTTGGAATTGGGATCCACTTGAATATTTTGAAGTGTGTTTGTTTACATTTTGTATTTCATATAAGTGATAGTTGAAGAGGTTGTATTACTTAGTGTTGTTCAGTACAGACTAGAGTGTTAATTTATTCCATACATTGATGTTCTTCCTACTGTGACATTCTGTTTATGCTCATAAGAAAAATAAAACATATTTTTGGGATGAAATAGCAGTCTCTTTCTACACAAAACATGTACCGAAACCGAACCGAGACCGTGGCCCAAAAACCGAGGTACGGACCGTACCGTGGGCTATCTGTACCGTTGCACCCCTAATTCCTATAGGTAGACGTGGATCAGCTAGAGTCACTGATGCAAGCTTGACTATCGTGACCCACCAGAACTGACGCTACGCTTGATTTTAATAAGTAAAAAAAAAAACACATTTGTTCAAAACACCACTGTTCAACACATTCTCATACCTAAGACGTCACTTTTTGTCACTTTCAACCATGCTTCAATATCTGACGCTCAAAGCACCCTTCAGCGTCCATATGTGACGCTTCGGTTATGGGTAGGTTTAGGCGTCATGTAACTGACGCTTTCGAAAGCGTCAATATCCGACGCACAAAGCACCCTTAGCGTCAATATGAGACGCTTCGGTTGGGTAGGTTTAGGTCTGTGGTAGGGTTATGCGTCTCATATGGACGCTAAAGGGTGCTTTGAGCGTCAGATATTGAAGCATGGTTCAAAGTGACGTCTTGGGTATGAGAACGGGCTGCACTGTTACAGACCCTGAAGGACATTACATTATCGTAAACATTTCAATTAATAATAGGCCACTTACAATTGGTAATCTATATGGCCCAAACATAGATGTCTCTCTTTTTTCAGACCTTTTTCCCTTCCATTTCAAACTCTGTCAAGTCATAGTAGCAAGTGAGTGACTTCAACACAGTTCTCGAACCCATCAATAGATATATCTAATATTTTAATCAATAAACACAATTGGCAATCTACAGAAACCATAAAACAGCACATGAGTGATTCTGGTCTTGGCGATGATTGGTCTTGGTTATGAACTGCTCCGAGACATGAAGGTTGAGGATCCAAATGCAGTTTATTAAAGTACATCAAAATCGTTATCAGAATTCAGGCAAAGGACATACACAGGCAGGCAATCCAAACAAACAGACCTGAAGCAGGAACGGGAAAACCAGGACACGGGCAGAGATCAAGAACCAGGAACAATGAAAACAAAGGAAACGCTCAGAAATGCAGTGGAATAACTTACAAGACTTTGCAGGTAATGATGAGGTGAACCAGGCTTATATGGGTGAATGTGATAATCAGGGATGATGAGTCCGGGCAGTGAATTATGGGAAATGTAGTTGTGAGTGAGTAATAATAGTCTGATGTAGAGTGCCCTCAGGTGGCTCTCAAGGGCACTCCAGCTGATGACCGTTACAGTTGGCGACTACAGCATCCAAATGCTAAAGAATACTCATTTATTTCACCAGTTCACCACTCATATTCCTGCATTGATTTCTTTCTCACCAGTCATTTTATAATATCAAATATTTCCGAATCATAGATCCATTCAACGTTCATTAGTGACCATGCCCCTGTAACATTAAAATGGAATAGAACAAGTCCACATAAACCCATTACCAGAGGGCGCTTTAACTCGTCTCTTCTAAAAGACCCTGAAGTTACTTTAAGGGGCACCTATTATGCAAAATTCACTTTTACATGGTGTTTGAACATAAATGTGTGTTGGCAGTGTGTGAGCAAAACCACCCTAGAATGATAAAAATCCACCCAGTAGTTTTTTTACTATCTCAATAAATCATAAGCACTGTCTCAGAACACCCTGTTCTAGATTTCCCTCATTGTGACGTAGAAATGAGCTAAGCCCCACCGACGTGATTTGATTGACATCTGGTTTTGGCATAGACCCCGCCCTCGGTGATCTGCATCCTCAGCGACAGCCGGTAATGTCTCCTAAGAAGTGTGTTGTGGGATGTAAGAATGGACATATTAGTCTTCACTGACATCAGAGCCACTGAAAACGCAGCGGATGGATTTTATTTATGAAGAAAAGGCACCACTTAAACTTCCTAAATACGAGATTCATTTTCTGACTGACTGTTTAGTGAACGAGGGTCAAAGTTAATCCTAGAGTGTGGATCGTTGCCTACAGTTCGCGATCCAACGTCACCTCCAGAAAAAGTAAGTGTATTTTATGATTTTTGAGCAAATAGTCATTTCAATCGATGTCAGCAAGTTCAACAACAAATGCGTCTAAAGCTATTTATTGTCGTCGTCACAGGATGTCTCAACAAACAACGTCAGACAGTTTTATGTCACGTAGGCATTTTTTTTTTTTGCAGCATTTACAAATGTAAATACATTAAGGTCTGCTCTATCTCCATAGACAGTAGGCTATATAAACGTCTATCTCCCTCCCCTTAAGAAATAAATAAAAAAATTCGTTTGTACTTCACAGTAGTGTGTGTGTGTGTGTGTGTGTGTAGTTTCAAAAAATTGCGCGAACGTTATCACAGTTCGTGTGTGTGTGTGTGTGTGTGTGTTGCACATCCATAATGGCAAAAGGGACGCGATTAAAACTTTGTAAGTACATAAATGTATCAAATAACCATTCCGAGACGTTTAGTCCATTCTCATTCGTGTTTATTCTGTGCCAGAGTCTCTGTCTTCATCATCTGGGTCCAGCAGCAGGGCGGGGATATGCAGCTCATTTACATTTAAAGTGGTAGACGCCAAAACAGCTCTTTTTAAAACAGGCCCCAAAAATGACATTTTCAAATGGTTATAATAAATTAACTGTGGCGTATTTTGTGTTGAAACTTCACAAATGCATTCTGTGGACACCCAAGACCAATATTACATCTTCTAAAAAGGGGCATAATAGGTGCCCTTTAAAAGAGAGTGTGTGCACGCTTTCTAGACCTTAATGACACTCTGTCTCTTCTGTGGGAAAAAGGGAAAGCAGTGCTAAGAGGAAAAATAATCTAATTTTCTGTTTACAAAAGAAAGAAAGAAAAGGAACCAGAAGCAGAACTGGGGGAAAAAAAATCAAATAACCTAACAAAAGAAAACCAGAACAAATTAGGAATATATAAATTGAAACATAATGAAACAATCAAGTCTTGCTTTTCATTTAATGCAAGGAAGAAAATTGTATCTGCGACTTTCTTACTGATACTTGACTATGGGGATGTAGTGTCTCAGCATGCTGCTCCTTATCTTGTGCCTTGAGATTTATTACGGACTGTAAATCCTCTGCACACAATTGTGCATTATATAATAGAGATGCTTGGTCTTCTCTTGCTGTTCGAAGGAAAATGCATTTGTACTTATTGATATAACCAAGCAAAATTATTATTTTATTTTTTTTACCACTTTATCTCTGTTGTTTGATCCAACAAAAAGCAGTTGGTAACTATTTACTACATTCACAATCTTTTTTAATCTCTATGTACCTCCAGCTAGAACTAATCTAGGTAAAACTGCCCCTTCAGACTGGAACTCTCTACAAATGAAATTGAGGCTAAATCATTTGGTGTCTTTCAGTAATTTTAAAGCACTTTGTTTTGTTTTGTTATGTGTATTTGTATAACTGGGCCGCCTATCTTTGCCTGCAGGACACTCCTGTAAAAGAGGTTTTTAATATCACCGTGTTAAATAAAGGCTAAATATACTCAACATACTCAATTCCTAATACAGAAGCTAAGACAAGACGACTTTCATCACAGTAATATATCTGGAAAATATTTGGCAAACCAAATCAACTGAAATGAGGGAAAAACAACAGTTATTACGAACTCCAACTCACCGGAAGAACTAAACCAAATCTTTCAAAGTTTTTACAGTAAATTATACTAATCAGAAAAAGACCTGAATCAGAAAAACATCAATTTGTTTCTCAACCACAACTCAGTAAACATCAAATAAACAGCCTGGAATCACCCATAACACATCATGAACTTTTCACTGCCATAAAACTCATGCCGAACAATCCTGATGGATTCCCTGCGGAGTTCTACAAACACTTCTGGTCAATTTTATCGCAAACTCTTCATCTGGATGATAAGTAAGAATAAGAATAAAAAAATAAACAAAAAAACACTCCCAGCTAACACGAACACAGCCACAATTTCACTCCTCAAACCCAATAAAGACCCAACATTGCCGTCAAGCTATTGTCCCATTTTTCTAATTAATGTAGACATTAAAATCATTGCCATAGCACTAGAACTTACCACTATCCGTTATGGACAGAATATCAGTCATCAAAATGACAATACTTCATAAATTAAACTATTAATTCTCAATGATTCCAATACAACCCACTATCATCTGGTTTAAATCTCTAGACTAAACCATTACCAAATTCTACTGGAAAAATAAGACCCCAGGAATTAAAACGACTACCTTACAGAAACCAAAAACACAGTTTCAAAATATGTACAAATGGACTCATCCTAACCCATCAGAAAACATGTGGCTGGATGTTGAACAAAAAATTTGTTAGGACATTCACATTTCATACTTACCCTTCTACAGTTAGACAATCAAAAAACACCAGCAATAGCAGCAGCTCTGACAGCCTGGTGGAAATGTCATCTAAATACACCCCCATCTGGAAAAACCCAGATTTTACAGTTAACAAGAAGCCAATTAACTTTCTGTAATTGATTGATCCATGAGTGGTAGGCGCAATGACTGGCTGTTTTAAAATATAGCTAATATCGAAACAAAATAACCCAGCTCAATTGTAATTAATTTATTTCTGTACACAAATCAGTATGAAAATCTACGTCATGACAAACAAATATGCCAACCTGCAACTCATACAGTGTAAGGTAGGCCTATTTATAAGGCAAAACTGTGTTTTCGTCTAAATAAAAAAAATCTAAATCAAATTTTCACTTCTAAATCAAATGTCACTTCTAAATGAGTGAGTGCTGTTTAAAATGATGTAGCCTACTATGTACATAAAATAATGACCCTAAAAAAGGGCCAACTTTATTGAAATCACTCATAAAAATGTGAAATATCTGTGATGATCGTTTCTGAAACCGTCTGTTATTGAGGGAGGATTGAATTGCGCTGAATATCAGTAATGTTAAGTTAATCGAGTGTTATAATCCATGTTTGAACATATGCGTGTCAGAGAGACACAAACTATACTGAACCTCGTTTAGAAAACAAATTTACATCTTCAGAATGAAACTTAAGTCACACGCCTGTGGATTCAGATATTTGCATGATCATTTGATAAAACAGCTTAGCAAAATTCACGCACACTAATGTGGAACATATTTGGTTGATGAAAATGCAAGACACGCAAACACTGTTTCAAAATCAGCTAATGGCTTCTTGTCAATGTGTTATATCTCTGAGAGCCTCTCATGTGATTGTAATGAAGATAATACAATTTCTTTATCATGATGGACTTTCAGTGGCTCCAAAAACATTTACTGACTTGTGTCAATCTAAACGTGAATGGGATTTTCTGTATGGGAATATGAATCTATACTGTATATCGCAAAATAATCTAACTATTGTCAATAGTTAACAAACAGGGTTACAGGGTTATGCTTTCATTGGCATCTTGCTATAGTTCTCTGTGAACAAATGTGACTTGATAACCTGGACCTGAATGTAAAGGAACACTGAAATTTACAGGTAAAGCCCAACAATACATGATTTGCATGTCTGCAAAGTAACTGTATGTCATTGTTCCAGCGGCTCTGAGGTGCAGATCATAATCGTACGGCTTCATACTGTATGTGAACAGATAAAAATCTCTCTCCTCTTAGAATGTGGACTTCACATCTCAAGAATGAAATAAGAAAATGCTTGCAATTTTAAGATTTAGCACCAATATCTGTAGAAAAGAAAATTCTACTTTTTGTCTCTCTCAGGCTGTTTTGGGGAATTATGTCTCGGAAAAAGCAGAATTTGCTGTGGCTGATGATCGTCTGTTGTGGATCAAGCCAGATAAGTATGTTGCTTTAAATAATAAATTCCATTTATCAACTTCAAAAGAAAGTCTATAATGCCAGTGAATATGTTGTATGGTGAGCGAATTATAATTTTTTGTTGAAAATATAAGTAAGTAAAAAAAAATCACATTCTATGATTTTGTTATATTGTTGTTTTATAACATTATGTCAAATCATTGTCACATTCAGTTTTAGTTTGATTTGGATTAGTGGATTAGTTTTATTAGTTATATAGTTTCCAGTCTGTTCCCTTTGGGAATGGGAACTCGCACTGAGTCCCCTAGAGGACACTTTGGGGAATGCCTAAACACGACACGACACAAAACACGATTGAGTTTAAACACAGCAATGAACTTAACATTGGGCGGCGACAGTCTGTGATGTCTCTACAGGTGTAATTGAGTATAAAAGGGCACCTGTGAAATACATCATCCTCTTTATTGTCTTCAGGAGACTGCTTGTTTGAACACGCGTCTAATAAGGCGAATATGGCAAGCACTAGCTCGAAAAGCTTTCACAGGTGTGTTCATCCATGTCAGCGTTATCTGACACCCGATGACACATGTGGCGTGCGTTATTTGCCTGGGCGAGGAGCATGCACACTTGAGGGGGCTGTTTGCATGCGTTTTGAACGCTTCTCAATGAAGAAACTTCGCTCTTATTTGTCCATCTTCTCGAGGAAATTAGAACAACCATCTGTGCCTCACGTTTCAGGACCTGCTGTGGCTGAGGCGAGTAGGAGACATATTGTGGGGTTCACAGGTGGAGCTTGCTGACGAATTTGAAAGAGGTATGAGTAAATCTAATTCGGCGGCGGCTGACGAGGGCAAGTTGCTAGATTTTGATGACAAGGATGTTTTGAGCCAAGCAGGAGGAGGCTGTTGAGCTGAAGATGCTTCTGAGCACTCTCAGCTCACCTGTCCCGCATATGACGACCTGCAGAATGTTATGTCCCGCGCTACGAACAGGTTAAGATCTTCTGTGGATTCATGAGAAGCGCATCCGCTCACGGTCGCTTGGATGAACGCTTTTTGTTGGGACATAACCACCCAGCTCATATGAGCCTTCCCTTTCTCCAAGATCTTCACGCTGAAGTGGAGAGATTCTGGAGAAAGCCATATTCTTCTTGTATCCATTATACTCAAGCAAACTATGGTGATGTGAAGAGGACGCGTTTATCCCGTGTTTATCCTTGCTTGTTTCCTGGTTTTGATTTGTTTATTAAAGAATATGGCTGCATCTATATCCGCTTGTATCAATTCCTCTTCCTTGCCTGACCTGAACGTCACAATCATTACATAATTGGTTCTTAATGTTATCTTTGTGCAAGTTGCTCAAAAATATACTAGTTGGTGACAATTATGCATGTTTCTGGGACTTGGGTGACACAGGAAGATGTGAAATATACACTGCTATCGTGACCATAGGATTAATTGTACATTTATTATCTGAATGTTCTTGTGATGACTGGCAGATAAATTTCCAAACTCTCTGAATCCAGGTATTGAACTGCCATCTCCATCAGCTTGTGGTACAGAAATTAAGAACGTTTGCACAATGAATGTCAAAATAAACACATCTTGTCTAGGTAAAAAAAAATTTTTATTTTATTTTAACTGTTCTTGAGATCTAAACTCTTTAGAAAGTATTTTGTTAAAACAATTAAACAATCTTCTCTCTGTTCTCTCACGCTGCGAAACAGATGGCAACATAAATTATGGAGGGAAATATGAAGTAAGAATGGATAAAACAAGTGCACACATAGAGCTGTGCTTTTTGCCAAATGAACTGAACTGTCTGCCATCACAAGTCCTAAATACAGGTGTGTGTCATCCTAAATTTAATGACGTTTTAACACATAACTCATAAGTGCAAATGTATTTTAGGGTTGCCATGATTGATCATTAATATCAGTGATGATGAAGTTACCACTGTTGTTCAATCAATGCAAAACCAATACAGATCCTAACACACCTAAGACAAACTGTTTGAACAGAGTCTGTGGTAATAGTCTTCTAAGCACTGTAATGTGTTTGAGTTTGGATGACCAGATTATGGTAAAAACTATTTTAGAATAGTTATATTTAGTGAGTTATGTAATAACTCTCTTCCCTTCAGCTTATTTATTAGCACAGACTGTGACCACCCCCGTCTGCACTCTTAATGGAAACTCACCACCCGGTAAGATTTTGTCCACTTTTACAGTGTTTATTAATGTCAGTTTATATTTTTAATTAGGGCAGAACAGTGGTTATTTAACTGGACAGGTGTAACTTACCATTACGGGAATGTGTCTGTGCTGATATCTGCTATATTTATATAATGTTTTTATGTGCATTATTTCATTTATGTCGTTTTCCTGTGTTATATTCTCCTGACAATAAGTATGAAACAAAAGAAGCAAGTAGAAGTTTAACCTTGTCTTATTATTGGGAGATATCAGGGTCCCTGGCTCTACCATTGGAGAAAGCATGATGGTCAACTTAGATCACGTGTGCCTTGATAACCACAGCAAATAATCACATTACAGCCTTGACGTCAATGAATTTCATTAAGAGTTGTAGGACAGTCAATCACTGTTTACGAATACCATAGAAAAGAATGAGAAGTGGCGTAAACTAAATCATATCTGTCGCGCAATTGTCTGTGACTTCTTATAAAACAGCAATTTTTTTTTGGTGTAAACTCTAAAAATAGATCAATCCAAAATTGATGTTTAAGAGCAAACATGTTGAAGATTAGCCATGGGCTGTCGATTCATTAAATGATAAGCCTCACAAAAGCGGTTTATTCAGCGTAGTGAAAGTGAAGCCACTCCTCCATTGACATCCATTAAAAAAAATGGCCTCTGGTCTCCATCCCTTTGACCATAACGTTGGCAGGCATTACGTTATTCTTTTTTTTTTGCTAACCTTGAAGGCTACCCTAGCTAACCTAGCAGGTGGGGCAGAGCTCCACTAAAATATTCATCCAAAACATAGACTTCTATATAAACTAAATCAATTATAAATTGTAAATGTGTTCAGCATTATGCAACAAACAATTTTCAGATTTTCTAGACTATTAAAAGTAAATATTTCAAGCTTTCTAAAGATATATTGCTCATGTCTGTGAGGCAAGTAGCCTTTTTGTGATGCGCTCCAGTTCAAGGAGACCGAGATGGCAGAACGTGCATCCTGTTTGTTTTCTTTATTTTACTAAAGCACAACGTTTTGGTGTTATTGTGAGTGTCCACAAATACAAGTAGTTTTGAATGATGCATTACTCTTATCTGTTTGACCAAAAATACTAAAAGTATTTTTAAGTTGTTTCCACTGTTATCAGGAAAAAAATGCAAGTGATCGCACTGTTGCCTCCAAGTTGTGCAGTAAACACGCTGTACTTTAGCTTCCACACTCTGCACAAACACTTGGATATGCACCAATTATAGAGCACATTTATCTAGGTTAACGTTAGAGTGAGCGGCCATGTAAAGTTGTTACTACTTAAATGTTTCAAATTATAAGCCATAGTTAAGGTCGATGGATGATAGGCGAACGTTTAGATTCCCTGCTCGACATACTGTTACCACAAGGACCCACCGCTAAAGGGATGGTTCGGAGTAGGGCTGTAGTCAAGACCACCTTTGTCGAGTCCAAGACAAGTCCAAGACCAGGACTAGTCGAGTCCAAGTCAAGACCGAGTCCAAAGAGGTTCGAGTCCGAGTCAAGACCGAGTCCAAAAAGGTTCGAGTCCGAGTCAAGACCGAGTCCAGGACAGGAAAAAAAAAGTCTGCTAAAAAATATAGGCTAGCCTATAGAAATTAAATCATTATGTAATAATGAAATAATGAATAATTTTAATTTTATTTAAAATAATTGAATAATTCAAAGAACAACAAAAAATAATAATTATATAGCCTAGGCCTAACACATTCGTTTCGACTGTCTGATCAGCCTTACATTCTGTTCCTGTCAATCATACACGCGATGTCAACCAATTAAACTGCATGAGGGAAGACCGAGACAACTCACAGACACACACACACACATACACACACACACACAAGAGATGCGGATAAACCGCGGATCGGGCGGATGACGTGACGAAAAATAATATTTTAATTAATTTCGGGCGGGTGGCGGCTGAAGCAATCAAATGAAAAAAGTTTGCCACTAAGCAAACCTGCAAGTTATGAGCTGGGTTATTTTGTTTCGATATTAGCTATATTTTAAAACAGCCAGTCATTGCGCCTACCACTCATGGAATAGGCAAAGAAAGAAAGGTAAGAAAAAAAGTCGGAAAACTTTGCCCATTAATTAGATGTGCAAGGCAAGCAGGCTAGTTTTCGGGGTGTTATGGACAATTAAAAATGTGAATATTCACGTTGCACTAGCGGTGGACTTTCAGCGAGTTTATTTAAACATTTATTTTTTAAAGAGCCGTTTGTGAGTCAAAAGAGCCGGCTCTTTCAGTGAGCTGAGTGAAACGAGCCGGCTCACGAAAAAGAGCCGAAATACTTATTAGGTGGCCAGTGTTTCACTTTCCCTCCAATAATATATTGTTTTAATATCGCTGTGACGTATGTGTGATTACTGGGAACATAATAAAGACACCTGGACTCGGTCGAGACCAAAAGCCATATTTGGCAAGACCAGTGGCCGAGACCGAGACAAGTCCGAGTCCGAATACCAGCGAGTCCGAGACAAGTCCGAGACCATAGAAAAGCGGTCTCGAGTCCGGACTCGAGTCCAAGACCGGACTCGAGTACTACAGCCCTAGTTCGGAGTAAAATCAACCTAGGGTCCTTTGCACCATGACCTCGAGCCAAACACCCCCCAGAAGCCCTTTTCCCCTTGGTCGAACATTATTAAAGTTAGAGCTTATTTAGAGATATCAGCCGGATGGCTTAGTGCAGGCGCTAATGGATCCAAGGCTGTATCTGGTAAATTACCGCACTTATAATGCCCAGAATGGTACCAAACTTCTACAGTAGCACAAATAGGTTCTGTAAAACGAGGCATTGGAAAGTTTGTAAGTACATCAGGAGTCTCTTAAATATAACATATTCACTTTAAGCTCTTTGACCAATTACTTTTGCTCCTCTTTTGGATTAAAGCGTCTGCTAAATGCATGTTACAAATACAGGTTGTTTTTATATTTGAACAGGAAAGCCAAATCAAATCAGGCCACGAAGATCTTGATAAACATGTTTGTGGCTTTATTTCTCCTGAATTTATCCTTTTTGTCAAACGAGAGCGTCGCCAACACAGTGTTCGGCTGGAGTGAGTTATATGGAGAAACCACCTGTTATAGTGTTCACTTAAGAAAATATATTGTGCATGAGACATATGAACTTCTGTCATGATACTTTTATGGTGTTTTTGTCCTTTTCTTGAGCCGTTCCTTTAAAGAGCATCTGAGCACTCAACAAAATGATTTGTCTCCATCAGTGTTATTTTAGGATTTTTTTTTTTTTTAATATTTTTTAGTTACCTATAATAACCCTTGTCTCTGTGTGCTTTCAGCCTTTCCGGCTCCAATAGTCTTAGCTGTTGTTTCATTAGGAGGATATAAAGAAGTGATTATAAACGCAACATCTGGAAAAAACACACAAATGTAAGTTGTTCTGATGTCACAAATGCATGAAATAATAATGAAGCTTTTAACATGTCGACATTGTCTCTTCTCTTCTAATTATAGGTGCTGGATTACAGATCCTTTAATTCACTACATAGTGAACATTGGCTACTACGCTTTAGTCTTCATCTTCACAACAGGAATCTTCATCATGATCATCACTAAGATTGTCCAAGCCCGACACGTAAAAGCGGCTGAAGGCAAGAGGAAGACGTTCAGAAAGCAGCTCATGATGGTGTTGAGTTTGTTCCTGCTCTTCGGCCTGACGTGGGCTGTGGCGTTCCTCAGTTCTGGACCGATGCTCATTCCCTCATATTACATCTTCACCGTGTTGAACTCGTTTCAGGGTGAGAAACAATCACATGCATCATTTGGTTTAATAGAATGCTTCTATTTATCCGTACGTAATTGTTTTTATATATATATATATATATATATATATATATATATATATATATATAATTATTATTTTATTAAATTGATATTTCTTTTTTTTATATATTATTTATTCATTCATTTTATTTTATTTTATTCTTTTTATTGATTATTAGGGTTTATAATTGCAGCTATTGTAACAATCAATCTGACCAAAAGCATTTGGCCCAAAGTTTATTTTTGGTTACATTAAAACAATTATGTAAATTACTTTAAAGGTACTGTATGTAAGGTTTTGACTGTACTAAAGCATAAAAATACCATAATATGTTTGGAGATATTTAAGAAACATGCGTTCACATCAGTTCACATACTTGTTTCTCTGAAAAACAATGCTATACATTTAATTATTCTCCTTTGAAAATATGCGTTCCTTGTCGGAATGTCTGTCTTTGTTTTGGTCCGTGTGACTCCACCCACTGCCAGTTTACCCAATTCTATTTCGGCACCCTGGGTTGCCAGTTGGTGGAAAACAACACGTATTTCAGTCATGAAAGCTGGCAAACTAAAGGGGTCCGAAATCAAACCTTCTACCCATCCTAAAAAGCCAAGGCATCCTTGTTTTACCATCAATGTTTTTTTTCAAACACCAAACTTATCAACACCACTTCTTGAAATGAACTTTTGCATGTTTTGTGATCAGATTCTGTCTTAAACTGAACACGACGCATCTTGTGTGCGATACCTGTGAGTTTATCAAGCTGCGTGACTCCCTTGTCCGGTGGTCGACCGCCTTCTGACAGGGTTTGACTGAACACCGACACACACCAGACGAGAAGAGCAGCGCCGCGCCGCACCATGTCTTCGAACACATTGTTTTCTATGAGTGTACACATACCGGCGGCGCCACTCAACGTCTGTCCGCGGTGTCCAGCTACTGTTCAAAATCCTGCTGCGCCATTTTAAATAAAGGAGCCTATGCTTTGTATAGAGAGCTAAAATATAGACCCTCTCCAATATTTTGAATTTGGACTGCAATACCGAGTTCACCCACTAGCTGTCAATATTACATACTGCACCTTTAATGATATATTGAATGTATTTAAAGGGTAACTAAACCCTAAACCAACTTTTTTTAGTTAATGATCTGTAAGAATGGGGCTTTATTAGTGCTGTTCATTGATTCGAGTAACTTTTTTGACATTTGGGTATAAAGTGTTTTAATTCTACAATATATGGTGTAAAAACGTCCGAGTGCTGCCTTGTTCAGGTTGAACGGTGGCTACTGCAGTCGAATTTTCCTATTGGATGTTGCGGTACTGCGTGACGTAAGCGGTACTGCGTGACGTAGGCAGGTTCCAGCTCACCACGCCCTCCCTTGGTACGAGCTACCACGCCCTTGGATGAGCTAGCGTAGATTTATCTGTATTTAGTAGGTGTAGTACAGTCTATGGTGTAGTGTTGCTGGGTGCAACAGCACTGCTGGACTGCATAGCTTTCCAGCAGACTTGGAAATTAGGCGCCAGTGTTTGCATGCACTTGGCCTGGAAGACCGTGAGTGTAAAACCTGCATTTTACGCGGAATTGCTTCTCCAACCCAATAGAGGTGGAAATGGGCTTCTCCACACAGCTCGCGCTGAACAGCGACGCAGTGCCAAACGCTGCTCCTCGATCCTGCATGGACTCCACCACCGCAGCGGCGTCTTGATGTGAGTGATCATATATATTTTAATCACAATTTATGGTTAGGCTAAAGTTAATCCTCTGGGGTCGACAAACGCGTCGGCGCATTTTGCTGGATTTTTTCACATAGCAGCGGCAAAATATGAATATGCATATAGAAAGCGCGCTATTGACATCAACTCGATAAAACTCATCAGATGCATATTTACGCCGTCTTGCGACCCTGTGAGCAAACTCTCCATTTTAGACAGTCTGACAGCAGGACTCTCAGGTGCACGCTTTTCTAGCATTTTTCAAATATTGCCAGTGGGTGGAGTCAGGCTCTTACCAGGGGTTTAGTTACCCTTTAAATGAGATAAAACATGTTTTTCTTACTAGTTTTTTGTTTGTATGTTTTTTCAGGGTTTTTCCTCTTCCTGTATTACCACCATTCATAATGATGTTGCGGGAAATTTCTCTGATGATCCAGAAAGCTCCAGCTCCACCACAACCATTGTTTAATCCAGAATTAATGCTGTGGAAAATATTTAAAATTAGAATAATTAAGGTTTAAGTCTTTGTCTCTTAGACTTTCTTAGACTGATTTCTTTAACTGAGCTGCTGTTTAAGGGGAAACTGTATTGTAACCAAAATAATACAATTTTAATCAAATTTTCACCAAAGACAAATGTCACTTCTGAATGAGTGAGAAATGTTTAAAATTATGTATGTACATTAAATTATGACCCTAAAAAGGGCAAACTTTACTGAAATCACTCAAAATAAAAGACAAATATCTGTGGTGATCATTACTGAAACCGTCTGTTATTTTGGGAGGATTAAATTTTGTTGAATATTTAGGGGAATAGTTAGAAAACAAATTTACATCTTCAGGATTAAACTAAAGTCACATGCCTGTGGAGTGTGGAGTCAGATATTTTCCTTGATCACACACTCAGATGTGGAACATATTTGGTTATGGAAAATGCAAGACACTGAAAATACAGAAATTCAGATAAAACCCATAAATCCATGATTTGCATGTCTGTAAATAAACCATATGCCAGTGTTTCGGTGGCTCTGAGCTGCGGATCAAAATCGTACGGCTTCATATGTGAACGGATGAAACTCTCTCTTCTCTTGGACTGTGGACTTTACATCTCAACAATGTAATAAGAAAATGCTTTAAGATTTATAACTGATATCTGTTGAAAAGAAAATTTACCTCGTGTCTCTCTCAGGCTGTTTTTGGGAATTATGTCTCGACAAAAGCAGAATTTGCTGTGGCTGATGATCGTCTGTTGTGCTTCACGCCAGATAAGTATGTTGCTTTAAAAAATTTAAATGTTAACATCATTACATAGTGGCCTTATATGTTGTATTTGTGCAGCCAGCTCAGAAGACCCAAAACTCCAAGTCTGTGTGACATCAACAAATCCAGGTAGACTGTGTAAATATTACATATTTATTTGTTACAATCACTTTACATCGGTTGCGTTTTTTCATTCCACTGCTCTTTGTCTCGGATTTTTAAGCTAAACAGCTAAACTAACCACCTTATTTTTCACGTCAGATTTCCGTTATCTGCTTCCATTTTTATTAGCTGTACAAAAACAGCCTGTTAAGCTACTTGATATTGGTATGTTATCATATTATATTAGGTACAGTATCTGTTATTGGAGGTACACCAGAGCTCCTCGATCAGTATATAAAGTAGAACAATTGCATACATACACAAATACATTTACTTTCCGCAATCATATTCATATTCACAATCTGAGAGAGGTGTACATCGCAAAATGGACTACTAGCACAACGACTTCCGCGTTTTACTTATTACAGCTCAGGCATTTCTGGTTTTAGATTGCAACTTCTTTTAAAAGGGACCCATATATGATATCTGCATTTACACGGTGAAACAACCATTAGTAATGTTCATTTAGTTTTTTTCCTAACCAACGCCTGTCATTAACCAGTAACCACAACTTCATCCAAACCATTTAAGTGTGTGCCAGCCAAATCTGTCCTGTCCCCACCACTGCAGATTCTGGACGCTTCCCTCATCAGACACACCCAACTCAAGTCTTGCAGTCTCTACTAATGAGCTGAATCATGTGTGTTTGATGAGGAAGATTAGTGCTGGGTGTTACCAGGACAGTTTTGAGAAGCACTGGCTTAATGTACATTTATTTCTTGATCATATACCAAATTAAATGAATACATATCATCTCGGTTACATAATACCTTAGTTCCCTGAAGAGGGAATGAGACGCTGTGTTGAAACGCTGTGTGAACGCCCCTACATGATTGCGTTGTGAAGCACGTATGGAATCAGTCCAATGGCTTGACGGAACGTCATAGGCGGGTGATGTCATCGACCAGGAAACTTTAAAGCACACCTGTATCAACAATATAAGCTTCTGATAGGCCAGTGTTCCCCACACATAGACTAATTTGTGGCGGTGCGCCACAGAATCAACACTGGCCGCCACATATTGCGTTTCGTTATTCATTTAATTTTTCACGCTATTTAAAACACGCAGCATATTCGTTCAGCTGCATATCCTGCTTGCTCTCCCTCCGTCTCTCTGTCACTCAAGCGTCTCTCTCTCAAACGCCTCGTCCGTTTGGGGAGGTGCGGGCGCAATCTGCGGAGACCAGCGATGCGGAGCCAGGCGAAAGTAAGAACAAGGCTTCACACACACACACTTAAAGTACACGCAGAGCCCCTCCCCTCCGTGCACACCGGGTGTGTCTGTCTCCATGAAAACGAGATCATCCCCTGGAAGCGTGGCCTATTTGGTCAGGGTTTTTCCTGCATTGAAATTTTTTTGGCGGCTGCCAAAGTGAATTTTTGTCTTGCCAATGCCTTATCGGATCGGTGAGTGATGTAGATGATTGCTGTGCTTGCGATAGGGCGCATGTTACTGAAAGAACGAGCAGAGAGAGAGAGAGAGAGAGCCCCGGTCGCATGCGCGCGCTGCTCTCTCTCGCTCCCTCGCGCATATGAATCAAAATCAATTGAGAATTGACACGAGGGTAAAAGATTACCCTAGATAAGTTTCATGTGGAGCATTCTGATGTTTTTTCCTGAATTACCACTGGATGTTAATTGTGCAAAAAAAAAATAATAATTTTTACGTTGCCTTATCTTCTCTGAAAAGCGTTCCCCCATTCAGCTGACATAAAAAAAAAACTTTTTGAAATTGATATGATTATATACCAAAATAATTATTAGGTCTTGCAAAGAAGGATTTTATCGTACAAAGCTATGAAATCCAGTGGTAAAATCACAGCTTTTTTTTTTTTTTTAAAAGAGGGCAAGAAAGGATGACATCTACATGTATATTAAAATCACCAACAATTAGGACTTTATCTGCAGCCAGTACTAACTGTGATAGAAAGTCAGATAAAGTCTGAATGGTGCCCTGGTGGCCTGTATACAGTAGCCAGCACAAATCTCAAACGTGATTTATCATTTACACTAGATAGTGTTACATTAAGCACCAACACTAGAAAATAATTGTATTTGAAACTAGACTTCTTAGTAATTCTGAAGATATTACTATAAATTACAGCAACACCTCCCCCCTTTGCTTTTCAGATGAGGTTCATGTTAATAAAAGTAATCTTGGGGGGTGTAATCATTTGGTTTTAGCCAGGTTTCTGTCAAACACAGCAAATCTCAGTATCTCATCACTCCTGCGAACAGGAAGGGGGCCAGAGCAAATTACTGTGCCTGACATCGTACTTGCGAGTTCACACACCTCTTTAACGTTAGTTTTAATGATCTCCGGCTGGCGAAGTCGAACATCATAAGGTGCCAATGTGAATAATCTTAGAGAATTTAAGATTAGCATTAGTCAGCACTTTTAAATTTGCTTTGATGTCAGGCGCTCTGGCTCCCGGCAAACATGTGACTATGGTGGCTGGTGTCTCTATTTTCATGTTCCGTGAAATAGAATCGCCAATAACTACATTCACATTCAACAGGATTCTCAGTGGGTACTTCACTGAGTGGGGAGAACCTGTTTAATGTTGTTATCAGAAAGTAAGAGCGATGTTTCGTCCCGCGACTACAGCGTCTCATGGTCACCCAGTTGCCCTGCTCCGTGGGCTCTACAGCCGGAACCGAACAATGTACAGAGTTCACTAAGCTAGTTGCATCCAAAGCAGTGTCTAAAGTCCTTGCACTCTTACTGTCCTCAATTAAAGTTTGGATGCGTGTCTCTAGTTCTGAAATCTTCACCGTCAGCTTTACTAACTCCCTGCATTTATCACATGTAAATCCTGCGCTGACAGAGAAGGTTATGCTATACATGTAACACGAAGTGCAAGTGACAATAAGAGGAGAAGATGACATGACTCACCGTGTTTGTTGACTGATCCTACTCACCACAGTTGTTTGCTGGACTGGTATGAGGCGCTAGAGAAAAAATAAAGAAAGAAAGAATAACCCGGAATATATGCTGCCCTCAGAGAGAGCAGTTTCCCTTGGGCCCATAGGAGGATCTGGTGAGCCAGCCAGAATAAGGGGTGCAGACCCCCCTGATGGCTTTAGTAGGAGACCACTGATGTGTTGTCGGTATGATCAAACACATGTTGGCCCCTCAGGTCTGGGAGGAAGTATTTCAAAGCTTGAAACATGACCAGCATTTTCAGGCAGTTTATGTGCCACGAGAGATGATGGACCTACCACAGGCCTTGTGCGAAGCGACCACTCATGATATGTGAGGAGCTGGATGATGGCTGGGGCTGCTCCCGCTCAGCAGCCCTCGAGACATGAGCTCGACGAGATGGGAATTTATGGAACGCCGCCACCTGCTTCTTCCTGAAACCTCTTGATGACAGAATTAACTGAGTCACCAAAGAGGCCAGCAGGAGAGAGCAGGGCGTCCAGAAGGAAGCTTTTCTATTTCTCCTTCATTCCTACGAGGTTCAGCCAGAAATGCCTCTGCGTGGCTATGTAATTCGAGTGCTGACCTCCTCGCTTTCACTCATGTCTTTGAGCAGCCTGACCTGCCACTAAATATGCTTTACCCACCAAAGCCGAAGAAGCTCTGAGAGGCTTGGAGGGTAACGCTTGTTTTTTGGGGAATGATGCTGACTCAGGGGAGAGATGGCTTGCCAGCGTCTCTTCAGCTCTGGGCATCGCCCCATAACCGTTTGAGCCCATAAATATTTGAATAGGTAGATGTATGTGGACTTAAGACACAGTATGAAACTGGTTTCTTTCACGACTTTTACACCTCAGTGTGGAGGTCGGAAAAAAAAGAAGCACCGGCGTGGAAGCTGAACACATGAAGGCAGGAAGCATTCATCTAGCTTGCTTCTCTGCCTGGGCTCCTGTTTATCAGTGGGCCACTAAATGCTTAGTTAAGCGACCGCACGCGTGATCACCTCCACGAGCTCCTCAAATGCAGAAGACTGAACTGAGGCACTGGACCTGGCAGGTAAAGGCAGAGAAAAGGCCAGGCCCATCTCAAACCCGTCTGCCAGATCCATTTGCAAACCCCACGCCTCGGCAGAAGCGGGACCCAAGATGCCAGGTACAAGAGCCGCAGCGTTCTCAGTGGTAGTCGCTCACAATGCTCACATTCATCTCCCTCAAAAGCTGACAACATGCTGCACTCCCAAATAAACAACACACAGTACATGTGTAACATTTCCTGAAATGTTGTTCGCTCGCCATTATGTTTATATAATTATATATATATATATATATATATATATATATATATATATATATATATATATATTATAAAAATTATGGAACACCTGGTTCAGGTGAGTTTTATAGTTTCCTGGTCGATGACGTGACCCGCCTATGACGTTCTGTCACACCATTGGACTGATTCCATACGTGCTTCACAGCACAGTCATGCAGGGGCATTCCCACAGCGTTTCGACGCAGCTAGGGAACTTCTTATTCTTCTCAGTTGTCATCTTTATTATAGGACTCATTATTCATTGTCAATAATGAATAGGCCTATGTCAACTGTGATGAATATGTATGATGAAATGACAATACATGTATAGGTTTTTAAATTAACAACAATATATTGGATCACTTTAATCTTTGAGATCCAAATGCACAGATATATTATTAAAATCAATCTCTTACATATTTTTTTTGTGTCAAAGGAAAAGAAGGAAGTACATACGTTCTGCATTTTAATGGGAGTGAATGGATGTGTGTCATCTGTGTTGATGAAACATCAACTATTTTCGCACCATTGTCATACAATACCACTAAAAAGCCAGCTACAAGTTTCACACCATCTGAGACAACTAACAAACCAACAACAAGTTTCACAACATCTGAGACAACTAACAATCCAACTACCAGTTTCACACCATCTGAGACAACTAACAATCCAACTACCAGTTTCACACCATCTGAGACAACTAACAATCCAACTATCAGTTTCACACCATCTAAGACAACTAACTATCCAACTACCAGTTTCACACCATCTGAGACAACTAACAACCCAACTACCAGTTTCACATCATCTGTGACAACTAACTATCCAGCTACCAGTTTCACACCTACTGAGACAACTAACTATCCAACTACCAGTTTCACACCATCTGAGACAACTAACAATCCAACTATCAGTTTCACACCATCTGAGACAACTAACAACCCAACTACCAGTTTCACATCATCTGTGACAACTAACTATCCAGCTACCAGTTTCACACCAACTGAGACAACTAACTATCCAACTACCAGTTTCACACCATCTGAGACAACTAACAAACCAACAACAAGTTTCACAACATCTGAGACAACTAACTATCCAACTACCAGTTTCACACCATCTGAGACAACTAACAATCCAACTATCAGTTTCACACCATCTGAGACAACTAACAAACCAACTACCAGTTTCAAACCATCTAAGATAACTGGTTGTTGGATTGTTAGTTTCACACCATCTGCAGCAACTAACAAACCAACAAGAAGTTTTACAACATCTGAGACAACTAACAAACCAATAAGAAGTTTCACAACATCTGAGACAACTAACGAACCAACAAGTTTCACAACATCTGAGACAACTAACGAACCAACAACAAGTTTCACAACATCTGAGACAACTAACGAACCAACAAGTTTCACAACATCTGAGACAACTAACAAACCAAAAACAAGTTTCACAACATCTGAGACAACTAACAAACCAACAACAAGTTTCACAACATCTGAGACAACTAACAATCCAACTACCAGTTTCAAACCATCTGAAACAACTACCAATCCAACTACCAGTTTCACACCATCTGAGACAATTGGTTGTTGGATTGTAAGTTTCACACCACCAGAAACATGTAACAATCCAACTACTAGTTTCACATCAACTGAGACAACTAACAATCCAACTAACAGTTTCACATCAACTGAGACAACTAACAACCCAACTACCAGTTTTACATCATCTGAGACAACTAACAATCCAACTACCAGTTTCAAACCATCTGAGACAACTAACAATCCAACAACCAGTTTCACATCATCTGAGATAACTTACAACCCAACTACCAGTTTCACATCATCTGAGACAACTAACAACCCAACTACCAGTTTCACATCATCTGAGACAATTTACAATCCAACTACCAGTTTCACATCATCTGAGACAACTAACAACCCAACTACCAGTTTCACATCATCTGAGACAACTAACAAACCAACAACCAGTTTCACATCATCTGAAACAATTTACAATCCAACAACCAGTTTCACATCATCTGAGACAATTTACAATCCAACAACCTGTTTCAAACCATCTGAGACAACTGGTTGTTGGATTGTTAGTTTCACACCACCTGGAACAAGTAACAAACCAACTTCCAGTTCCAAACCATCTGAGACATCTAACAATCCAACTACAGATGATCTAAAAAACAAGGATGGATTTATTAATCCCTCAAAAGCATCGTAAGTGTGTGGTTACCAGTGACTTTTAAAATTAAAACTCTCATTACAGAATATAGAGTGATTATTCAATTTTGCAGAGACGCCTTGGGCAATCTGGAGTCTAAGATGGAAGAGATGAGAAACAACAATATAAGCAATGCACGGATTGTCATGGGGGATGTTATTGGCCTTATTCACATACAAGACGAGAACACAGAAACCAGAGACACATGTTACTCTTCAGATCCGGACAGCATAAACGTAAGACTTGAGAAACAATAAAACATGGTATGATTCCTTATTATTATAATTATTTTTTCACAGGTTACTGATTGTCAAAGAAACCTGAAGACAGACATTCCCTGGTCTGTAAATATTCCCACCGAGGCCTATAATAAATCGAGACTGAAAAACAATGGATGTGCGTTACTTGGAGTTCTACGGTTCAAAAACATGGAAAAGGTACTCACAATAAATAAATAAAAATCCATGTTTGAAATTTTGAAGGAATGTTTATGGGAAAGTTGACCCAAAAATGTACGGCCAAGTTTACTGAATACATTTACAACACTAATCTCTTTTCCATTATTACACAAATCTCTTGACCTCAGATGAGCTGGATATTAGTACATTATGTACACATTAGTACATTATGTCATTACTATTACCTGTTATGATGCTTCTATGGTGTTTTTTATCCTCTTTGCGACTATGAATTGTTGTTCTAAAAGAGTTAAAAATTTTACTTTTTTGTTCCAGTGAAAATATAACAGCATAATATACATTTTTGTGTTAAAACTATTCTTTTAATAAATGTTTCCTGATCTATTGTATTCACACATGTTTATATTTGATTTGGTCTATTTCTTATTTAGGATAAAACTAAAAATTACACAGTTTTGAACAATATGGTTTATGGAATAACGATGAAGGCCAATATCTCCAACCTTACCAACAATATAGAAATGATCTTTACACAAAAAGATCTGGTAATAAAGTTTTTTTTTTTTAAACATATTTTGTTATAATAATCAGACACTGTTAAAGCAAAATAAAAATCAAACATGTTCTTACAGGTCGGTAATGCATCCTGCAGTTCTTGGGATGGCAAAGGTAAATTCACCTATGGCTGTATTGATCAGTTCCCATCAACAAAACCAATTTATTTTATATATTTCATTTCATTTTCTGCTCTCTTTTCTTTGAAGGAAATCTTACATGGACAACATTCGGCTGCAAGACAGTAAAAGTCAACAGTAACACGATAAAGTGCTCGTGTTCACATCTGACGTTCTTTGCAGTGCTGATGGTGAGAAGCTTCTCAGAGTTTTCATTTAAAGACCCCATGAAATCAATATCAGAGTCTATTAGCTACAGAACTTGTAAAATATGACTAGATACTTAACAGATATAGGTATTTAAAATGTAAAGATCTGATTAGGGCTGTCACGATTACTTATTAAATTAGAGTAGGATAAGTGCACCTATTAAGCCCACCAAAATCTAGGTCTTGTTTTTTTTTTCACAGCTATTGACATGGTTTATAAGAAAATAATGTTAAAATGCAAGATTTATCTCTCATTTGAAAATGTGTTAATTAGTTGATTTACATTTTAAAATATAAAATTAAGATATTTTAGGAATAAAGTCAGAAGTCTGGCATGGGCTTAATTGGTACTTTGGCACCATTTAAGCCTGCATGTGTTCCAAATATGCCCACATCATCATTGATTCACAAAATATAAAAATGTGTTGATTTTAAAGGAGTAAAACATCAATACATTTATTCAGTGACAGATAAGTATTAAAAAATATTCCTTTAGCTAATGTTTGATTAGAGCCCTGCGTGGGATGGGTAGGTGTTAATGGCCATTGGTCTGGAGCCTTAAGTTTGCTTGACTGGAGTTGTAGCTGGAGATAAGCTGGAAGTTTGACCAGGTGTAACTCGGGGAGAAGCCGAGTTGGGGCTCCATACTCTAGGGTTTCGGGGGGTCTCCTAGTGGGCCCCCCACACCGGGAGTATACAGCCTTAGGTTGGCTTGACTCTGGAGTTATGCCCGGTCAAAGGTGGAAGTGTGACCGCCACAAGCTTGAAAAGGTGGAAGTTTTCAAGCTTGTGGCTTGAAAGGGCTTAAATATAGAGATCTACTGTAAATTAGAAAAATATTGGGGATGACTGAAAGTTTATGTGGGGTGTAAATATACTAATCTAATTTGCATATTATGACGTCATCAGGGGTGGGCCTCTTGAATTTCATAATATTCAGGAAATAGTAGATATTGAACTGATGTTTGAACTTATTTGCATGTTTTATTTTTATTTATCCTCATTCCAAATGATGAGAAAAGAGGAAACCAACAATAACAGGAGAAAGTACTAAATTATTACTATACTATATAGTAAAACGCATGTGAACAGTAGCCTACTTTTTGATCAGTTCATCAGTAATATTCAGGAAATTGTAGATATTGAATTGATGTTGGAATTTATTTACATAAGAGGAAACCAACAATAAAATAGGAGAAAGTGCTAAATTATTGCTATATAACAATACTTTAGTAGTAAAACACATGTGAACAGTAGTCTACTTTTGGATCAGTTCATCAGTAATATTCAAGAAAAATATATATGGAGTGTTTTTTATTTATTTATTTTTTATCCTCATTCCAAATGATCAGGAAAAGAGTACACTAAGCTTACGTCCACCCCTGCCACCCCCATCCCCGTTGGGCAAATGGTCAAAATGATCTGTTTGTGCTTTGTGAACACTCACACCTTGCACGGCGGCACCATCGCGCGACAAAGATGTACCGGGAGAAGCGCGCGCGGTACCATTGCGCGGCAAAGATGTACTGGGAGATGCGCGCGCGGCACCATTGCACGGCAAAGATGTACTGGGAGAAGCACGGGCGGTACCATTGCGCGGCAAAGATGTACCAGGAGAAGCGCGATCAGACGGCCGATCGTCATTTCCGAAAGGCAAATATTCCTCTTCAGAGTCAGAATCGGCGAATAAGATTTGAACACATCCTCACTGACCACGGTACAAGTTTTTATTAGCCATTTTCTCTCACAAATCTCACTATTTACTCAGACGCTCTGAACTGAACTGCTTCCGCATCAATGACACGATCGCTCACTTGCTCTGCTGTTTCCTCCAACACTTTGAATAGGAACATGACATCATTTTGGTCTTGAATCGAAGTATTACATGTCTGCCATCTAGTGATAGGGAATACAAATGAGATATTACACCATATTAGGATCTACAGCCTGTTTTATTAAGTATGACGTCTTGTCGCAATTTTGCGACTTTGGCGCTTAGAGGGTTAACTCGGCTTGGCTCCCGAATTATGCCCGATTATACACTCACCTAAAGGATTATTAGGAACACCTGTTCAATTTCTCATTAATGCAATTATCTAATCAACCAATCACATGGCAGTTGCTTCAATGCATTTAGGGTGGTCCTGGTCAAGACAATCTCCTGAACTCCAAACTGAATGTCAGAATGGGAAAGAAAGGTGATTTAAGCAATTTTGAGCGTGGCATGGTTGTTGGTGCCAGACGGGCCGGTCTGAGTATTTCACAATCTGCTCAGTTACTGGGATTTTTACGCACAACCATTTCTAGGGTTTACAAAGAATTGTGTGAAAAGGGAAAAACATCCAGTATGTGGCAGTCCTGTGGGCGAAAATGCCTTGTTGATGCTAGAGGTCAGAGGAGAATGGGCCGACTGATTCAAGCTGATAGAAGAGCAACTTTGACTGAAATAACCATTCGTTACAACCGAGGGATGCAGCAAAGCATTTGTGAAGCCACAACACGCACAACCTTGAGGCGGATGGGCTACAATAGCAGAAGACCCCACCGGGTACCACTCATCTCCACTACAAATAGGAAAAAGAGGCTACAATTTGCACGAGCTCACCAAAATTGGACATTTGAAGACTGGAAAAATGTTGCCTGGTCTGATGAGTCTCGATTTCTGTTGAGACATTCAGATGGTAGAGTCAGAATTTGGCGTAAACAGAATGAGAACATGGATCCATCATGCCTTGTTACCACTGTGCAGGCTGGTGGTGGTGGTGTAATGGTGTGGGGGATGTTTTCTTGGCACACTTTAGGCCCCTTAGTGCCAATTGGGCATCGTTTAAATGCCATGGCCTACCTGAGCATTGTTTCTGACCATGTCCATCCCTTTATGACCACCATGTACCCATCCTCTGATGGCTACTTCCAGCAGGATAATGCACCATGTCACAAAGCTCGAATCATTTCAAATTGGTTTATTGAACATGACAATGAGTTCACTGTACTAGTTAGTTTTATTTAAAGTTTGACAAGGCAGGATATTGAAGGACAAAACCCTGAAATGTATCAAACAGAACGCATACTCAAAACAACCTTATATACCTAATTGAAATAAATTAAATAAAAAAAAAAAAAAAATAAACCAACCAGGTAGAGTAAAACAGATACACAAAAAACCTGGAATACATCAGGCATCATACAAAAACAAACAAACTGTAAATTATTTATAAAACAGTTTAACATCCACTGTGGTCCCACAGAAAGAAGGACGATTTCCAACAATTGTACATATTGTGCGAATGTAATTTTTCTTACATAAGCTTTCTTACCCCTTGGGCGAGATCTAAGTCGTAGAATCCCCGTTTGCTGCAAGATGGTTTTAACTTCAGGGGCCAAAGGGGATGAATATCTTTTCAAACTTATTAGAAAATTTTAATTGTTCTTAAAACCGAGTTGTGCCATTATTAACTTGGGGAAAGACAGAGACAGTTACTTGCTGTAGTTGAGTAGGCCACAATTTTCCTAGAATCCATAAAATATCTCCTCAGAGTAATTCCATCCAAATGTCCTGATGCCCAATTTAGGAATAAAATCACACCATAAGGTGATCCGTTCGTGCATTTCTATGTTACTATGTTAAGTTAGTATTATTTAAATAGCTAAAAAAAGGCATGTTCTGAGCAGCTCAAAATTCATGCGGATGCCCTTAAAAGCGCCACCTAGGAACCTTATTCCTTATTTGATGTCTGATGTACTAAAATGGCCCCCACAGTCACCAGATCTTAACCCAATAGAGCATCTTTGGGATGTGGTGGAACGGGAGCTTCGTGCCCTGGATGTGCATCCCCCAAATCTCCATCAACTGCAAGATGCTATCCTATCAATATGGGCCAACATTTCTAAAGAATGCTTTCAGCACCTTGTTGAATCAATGCCATGTAGAATTAAGGCAGTTCTGAAGGCGAAAGGGGGTCAAACACAGTATTAGTATGGTGTTCCTAATAATCCTTTAGGTGAGTGTACATAAGGGACATGAAATTACAGAGTTTTTTCACATGTATTTGGGATTTGGTCTGCAGATGCGACCTGAACGTGTGGTGTATTGTGTGTTGTGATTCTCACTGGGTGAGTGCGCTGTGGACTTGGGCTGGGGGGAGGATGGGTGTTGTGGTTGCACAGTGTTTGGTGTCGGCATTTGTGGTGAAGGAAAACTATCCACTGTAGGGGGGTTGGTGTCCTGAGGGTCTGGGTCGTCAAGGAGCTGCGGTGATGGTGGCCCAGCCACAGGAAGTATGTGGCGGCAATTTTTTCCTAAAGTCTTTCCATCTGCTTGAACCATGTAGGACCGTGGTTCCCTACTCATCTCCTTCACCGTTCCAAGTTTTTCGTAGCCTTTTGCTGTCTGCATGCGGATCACTTGTCCCTCTGCCAGCGGCTGTAGTGGGTGACTCGACTCGTCATTGCAGTGCTTCAGGGTGAGCCTTTTGTTCAGGAGTTGGGCGGTGACTTGCTTGACATTCCTCGTGGTAGGCTCCAGCAGTTTAGTGCTCACTGGAATGGCTGCACAAGTTTGGCGAGGCATAAGGCGCTCAGCAGGAGAGCCTAATGTTGGGTCACAGGGAATGTTTCTGAGGTTCAGGATATTGAGAAACACATCAGACCCATCCCTGTGCGATATCTCCATGAGCTGCTTGGCACTGCGGACTGCTCTTTCCGCGAGTCCCTTTGACTGGGGAAATTCTGGGCTGCTTGTGGTATGAGTAAAATCCCATTGCTCAGCAAAATCCTTGAACTGCTGACTGGTGTATTGTCAAGCATTGTCAGTGACGAGTGAGGTGTACCATGTGCCGAAAAGTGTCTTTTTAATTTGGATATGACGGCTGATGAGGTCAAGTCTCAGAGGAGGTTGAGCAACTCTTCTGTGATATTCTTTGACATTGTAGGCCAAAAGATTACACCTATAGTTCTACGCTTGGTTGCCTCAATACCTGGGTGACCTTTGTGTACAATGTTGATGTACTCCTTGTGCAGAGATCGGGGGATGACAGCTTTATGGCCTTTCATGATGATGCCATCCTCCACTGTCAGCTCATCTCTGTATGGAAAAAAACCGCTGATGGCAGGCTGGAGCTGGCTTTCTCTGGTGGGCCATCCACGTCGAATGATAGTGTTAACCCCCTGGGGTGGATGGTATCGCCGGCATGTAATCAGTGTAAAATAAACTCATAAATACTCTGTTGAATTTGATTTTCCAGAGGAGTTTCATACATCAATCGATTCTGTTAAATGTGTATTATTTTTGTGTATACTCACAATAAAAACAAAGTGTTGTGCTTTTCGCCAAATAAAGAAAAATAAACATGAAGTGAGTTCTGCCTTCTCTCTGTCAGTTAAGTCCATTCGGAAACACGTCCGAAAATGAACCACTCAGCGAATACTCAGTCAAACAGGCACACAGGCATGAAGCTTGAAATCTCTTCTTTTAAATTAAGAAATTTATATGAAAAACAAATATTCTCAGTTCATGTAATCTGTAAGAAAAGAGCGAGATGTCAGTCGTTCTCATCTCATCTAATTATCTTTAATGTGACTCCGCCTATGGAGAGCGCATGCTATTCAAACGCAAATGCCCAGGAGGAGTTGTAGTACGGTCACATCCGTGGGGACTGGCATGTCATTGATCGCTGCAGTTTTAGACGGGTCTGTTTTTAGGCCTCCGCTTGTGAAGATGTGGCCTACGTAAGCTACCTGGTCCAGACGAAATTTACACTTGTTCGGGTTTTTAACCTGAGATTGACTACCCGTGCCGTTTCGAGCACCTTTCTCTAGTTGGTGTCATGTTCAGCCACTCCACGGCCTCCTATGATGATGTCATCGACGATGACTGAGCAGGGGTAACCCGCAAATAGTTGTTCCATGGAGCACTGAAATACTTCACTTGCGGAATTTATGCCACTGGTCTCAATTCTGGTGCCTCGATAAGCAACAAGGCTAGCTGCTTTCTTCTGCTTTACAAGTTGTTTGCCACTATTGAGTCTTCTGAAGGTGTCAAGTGACATCACACTGCATTTTGCTCCT
Organism: Scardinius erythrophthalmus; assembly: GCF_964197995.2. Lineage (NCBI taxonomy): Eukaryota > Metazoa > Chordata > Actinopteri > Cypriniformes > Leuciscidae > Scardinius > Scardinius erythrophthalmus. The sequence goes on from NC_138239.1 coordinate 2,017,523, forward strand.
GTGTCCACTTTCATCTCAGTGGGTTTGCCATTTATATGCATTGTGACAAATCCTTCATCCTTTTCAATGGCTTTTAGATTCACACAATCAACATGACTGTCAACTTCAACGCCATCCACATAAAACGTTCCATTTTTACATGTTCCTCTTTTTCTGTCTGACAGTTTTCTGTCTAGGATGCTGCCTCGTGATAGCCTGTGATTGGGGGCTGGGGCTTTGGCCACTGCATTCTATTTGGAACTAACTTAACTGCATTCACTCTGGCAGCTTTACTTTGTGATGCTAACATCTTGCTACTTTCCTCTGTCATCTCGAATATCTGATTGAAATGGCTTTGGCAAGTGTTAGCTCGCTATCTCTTAACAGAGCATTTCACAAAGTGTCACTGGTAACGCCACACACAATGTGGTCACAGATTAGCTCCTCTGTTATATGGGGCTTTAGCACCTCACCCTAAAAGCTACAGTAAAATGTGCACGGGCAAATGCTTGAATGGTGGGTTCATTATTATTCTTAATGATAAAACAACAACAGTACAATGACAAACTTGCTTAAAGGTCCCGTTCTTCGTGATCCCATGTTTCAAACTTTAGTTAGTGTGTAATGTTGTTGTTAGAGTATAAATAATATCTGTAAAATTATAAAGCTCAAAGTTCAATGCCAAGCGAGATATTTTATTTAACAGAAGTCGCCTACAAAAAACGTCTGGATTGGACTACATCCCTCTACTTCCTTCTTTAATGACGTCATTAAAACCTCCGCCCACAGGAACACAGGCGTATTGATGGCGAAATGTCAACAGACGTGGTTGATGTTTATCTATAATCGGATACCGCAAAAGTTTAATTCGAAGTTGTTAGTTTGCTCTGTCCATTTCACCACGGACTGTTTTTCTAACCTGGGATAATATCAAGCAGGGAAATAGCTTCTCTCAGCGTTTCATACTGACTAAGGGGACAATTTCAACTATATTCCAGCAAGCGGTAAGTAGTGATTTACTATGGAAGTAGCGATCAACTTCACATCGTTTCTCTTAGTAGGATGAAAATAATCAAAGAACACTCCCTTTCCAATCGCCCAAGCTGTCAATCACACAGCGCAAGTTTATCTGGACACTTGCCAAAACTCGTTATGAAATCAATGACGCTGTTACACTGCACAACGAATCTCTTACTGTATTGATATACCTCATGTTTGCATTGGTGAAATCATTAGTGAGTGCAGAAACTGCGTTGCAATGAAAAGATCTTTTTTCACGCGATCAACAGACTGTCATCTGCTCAATGCTCATCACTGCAACCTTTTATGTGATTGAAATATTTATTTATATAGCACATTTCATACACAATGGCAATTCAAAGTGCTTTACATATAGTGCTTTTCTGGGTACTCAAAGCGCTTTACATGGAAGGAGGAATCTCCTCGACCACCACCAATGTGCAGCGTCACCTGGATGATGCGACGGCAGCCATATTGCGCCAGAACGCCCACCACACACCAGCTTACTGGTGGAGAGGAGACAGTGATGAAGCCAATCAGTATATGGGGATGATTAGGAGGCCATGATGGACAGAGGCCACTGGGCAAATTTGACCAGGATGCTGGGGTTACACCCCTACTCTTTTTCGAAGGACATCCTGGGTTTTTAATGACCACAGAGAGTCAGGACCTCGGTTTAACGTCTCATCCGAAGGACGGTGCTCTTTGACAGTATAGTGTCTCCGTCACTACACTGGGGTGTTAGGACCCACACAGACCACAGGGTGAGCGCCCCCTACTGGCCTCACTAACAACCTGGTTTTCTCAGGAGGTCTCCCAACACTTTAAAACACAGCCATCATCTTGTCAGTCAGCACCTCACTCTCGAGATAAATGAAATCTGACTTCTGCTGCTGATCAGTGACTCTCGTTCGGCTCGCGCTGAATTGAGCAGACACATTCAGTTTTTAATTGTAGTGTCTGTTCTCTGCACCCTTCAGCAGGCATTTGTTATAATTCATAATGTACATAAGATAATTGTTTATATGACGCATTTTAACAGTGTTGTTTTATAAAACAATTTGATTACTTGCTAATAGGGTTTTAAAAGGATTGTTTCCATTGTTTTCTCTGTTCTTTTAGTCTCCTCCAGATGTAAATCCAAACATCACAGCGCCGTATGTAGAATCATTGAGCTTCATCTCTTCTATCGGCTGTGGCATCTCCATGTTTTTTCAGGCCGTCGCTCTGTTCATGCATTTCCTGTTACGGTAGTGTATCTTAAAATATAACATATAGTTACTTTAGGTTTTTTGACCAGCTGCTTTTGCTCCTCTTTTGGATAAAAGCATCTGCTAAATACATAAATGCATGAATGTACAAATACAGGTTGTTTTTATATTTGAACAGGAAAGCCAAATCAAACCAGGCCACGAAGATCTTGATGAACATGTTTGTGGCTTTGTTTCTCCTGAATTTATCCTTTTTGTCAAACGAGAGCGTCGCCAACACAGGAGACAAGGCTGCGTGTGTCTTCATAGCGCTGCTCATGCATTACTCCATGCTGACTACATTCACCTGGTTCTTCATTCAAGCTCTTCATATGTACTTATGGCTCATCAGACAGAACATCACCATCACAAACTACATGAGGAAGATCACCGTGTTCGGCTGGAGTGAGTTATATGGAGAAACCACCTATTATAGTGTTCACTTAAGAAAATATATTTTGCACGACGAGACATATGAACTACTGTCATGATACTTTTATTGTGTTTTTGTCATTTTCTTGAGCCGTTCCTTTAAAGAACATCTGAGCACTCAACAAAATAATTTGTCTCCATCAGTGTTATTTTAGGATTTTATTTTAGTTTTTATTAATATTTTTTAGTTACCTATAATAACCCTTGTCTCTGTGTGCTTTCAGTGTTTCCGGCTCCAATAGTGATAGCTGTTGTTTCATTAGGAGGATATAAAGAAGTGATTATAAACGCAACATCTGGAAAAACCACACGAATGTAAGTTGTTCTGATGTCACAAATGCATGAAATAATAATGAAGCTTTTAACATGTCGACATTGTCTCTTCTCTTCTAATTATAGGTGCTGGATTACAGATCCTTTCATTCACTACATAGTGAACACTGGCTACTACATCTTAGTCTTCATCTTCACGACTGGAATCTTCATCACTATCTTTACTAGGGTTGTCCAAGCCCGACGCATAAGAGCGCCTGACGGCAAGACAAAGACGTTCAGAAAGCAGCTCATGATGGTGTTGAGTTTGTTCCTGCTCTTCGGCCTGACGTGGGCTGTGGCGTTCTTCAGTTATGGACCGATGCTCATTCCCTCATATTACATCTTCACCGTGTTGAACTCGTTTCAGGGTGAGAAACAATCACATGCATCAGTACATGTGGTTTAGTAGAATACTTCTATTTATCTGTGCATAATTGTTTATTTTATATATAATTATTATTTTATTAAATTGATATTTTATTATTTTTAAAATATTATTTATTCATTCATTTTATTTTATTCTTTTTATTGATTATCAGGGTTTATAATTGCAGCTATTGTAACAATCAATTTGACCATAAGCATTTGGCCCAAAGTTTATTTTTGCAAATGATTTGAAAGGTACTGTATGTACGTTTTTGACTGTACTAAAGCATAAAAATACCATAATACGTTTGGAGATATTTAAGAAACATGCGTTTACATCAGTTCACATACTTGTTTCTCTGAAAAACAATGAAATACATTTAGTTATTCTCCTTTGAAAATGTGCGTTCCGTGTCGGAATGTCTGTCTTTGTTTTGGTCCGTGTGACTCCGCCCTCTGCCAGTTTACCCAATTATATTTCGGCACGGCAGAAAACAGTGTATTTCAGTCATGGAAGCCGGCAAATGAAAAGGGTCCGAAATCAAACCTTCTACCCGTCCTAAAAAGCCTCGGCATCCATCTAAAAAGCTGTATGATCAAAAGTATAATAAAAGCTGTATAAATATTTGAGATGCACTTGAGAGATGGACACAGCATTCATTTTGAAACCTTTCTGGGTTTTAAGCTGAGTTTGCAAATTTTCTCATTGATAGGCAAGTAATTTGCTATAGTTAGTCTGCTAATGTATCCAGGCTATTAGCAGGAATTCATATTCTAAGAATATTCAACATTCAGACAGTACTCGCGTTTAGGGCCACATTACTATAAGGGCTTTAGCTCGAAAGAGGCCCTTCATCCACCGGAACTATTATCTACATTCACTCAATCTTCTTAATCACAAAGAGCAAGTTATCAGCCTTTTGTTTTGCAGGAATAAATGCCATTGACAAAACATCCAAACCTATAGGTCTGTCATTTAAAATATACACAAATATCACTGCATGAACTACATATTGGCACATAGTCCGAACTATTTGCACATCAGCTCGATCTTCCTATCAAATCAGCCTTTTGTTTTGCAGAAATAAATGCAATAAAACTTAATATACCAAATACCATGTTTCTCTTACCGTTGTTTGTGTTTTTTTTCAGGGTTTTTCCTCTTCCTGTATTACTACCACATTCACAATGATGTTGCGGGAAATTTCTCTGATGATCCAGAAAGCTCCAGCTCCACCATAACCATCGTTCAACCCAGAATTAATACTGTGGAAAATTCTTAAAATTAGCATAATTAAGGTTTAAGGTGTCTTTCTCTCTTAGACTGATTTCTTAAACTGAGCTGCTGTTTAAGGGGTAACTGTATTTTAACCAAAATCATAAAATTTAAATACAATTTTCACCAAAGACAAATGTTTATATGATGTTATATGTTTATAATCTTTAATGAGTGAGAACTGTTTAAAATGATGTACGTACATTCAATTATGACCCTAAAAAGGGCAACTTTACTGAAATTTCTATTCTATTCTATTCTTTAAAAAAACAAATTAACACTTGTACTGAGTTAGATTAAACTGGGAAGGGTCATAGCACTTGCATATTGTTGTCCTACTGTTAGTTTAACTGCTTCTATTGTTCTCATTTGTAAGTTGCTTTGGATAAAAGCATCTGCTAAATGAATAAATGTAAATGTAATGTAAATGAAATCTCTCAAAATAAAAGACAGATATCTGTGATGATCGTTACTGAAACCGTCTGTTATTGTGGAAGGATTAAATTGTGCTGAATATCAGTGATGTTAGATTTATTGAGTTATAATCCATGTTCATGCATATGCGTGTCAGAGAGACACAAACTACTGAACCTCTTTTAGAAAACAAATTTACATCTTCAGGTTGAAACTAATGTCACATGCCTGTGGATTTAGATATTTCCTTGATCAAACACACGGATGTGGAACATATTTGGTTATGGAAAATGCAAGACACCGAAAATACTGAAATTCAGTTGAAAGCCAAATAGTCCTGATTTTCATGTTAGCAAATTATCTTTGCCATTGTTTCAGCGGCTCTGAGCTGTGGATCATAATCATACGGCTTCATATGTGAACGGATGAAACTCTCTCTCCTCTTGGACTGTGGACTTAACATCTCAAGAATGAAATAAGGAAATGCTTTAAGATTAATTATTAATATCTGTTGAAAAGAAAATTCAACTCTTGTGTCTCTATCAGGCTTTTTTGGGGAATTATGTCTCGACAAAAACAGAATTTGCTGTGGCTGATGATCGTCTGTTGTGCTTCATGCCAGATAAGTATGTTGCTTTAAAAAATTAAAATGTAAACATCATTACATAGTGGCCTTATATGTTGTATTTGTGCAGCCAGCTCAGAAGACTCCAATCTCAAGTCCGTTTGACATCAACAAATCCCATTAGACTGTGTAAATATTACATATTTGTTGTCTGAAAGCACTTGTGATGATGACTGAAAAACTCATTGAGGTCATTTCTGTTTTTCTTCCAGCTGTAAATCTGACATCTCTATCAGGTAAAACCTGTGTATATATTATTTATAAAACATTCTTGAGTTCAACAAAAAAAAAAAAAAACTCTTTAAAGAGTATTTTTCAACAAATGTAAAATGTTGTAAGAATTGAGTTGAATTACAAAATGCCGGACAGTCTAGTTGAAGAGCGACCAGACCCTGAGAGGACAAAGGACCTCTATGAAAATTAATATTTGAACTAGCCCTCGTGCACTATATAGTTTAATGTGAATGATTATCACAGAGTATTTTTCATGTTTGGTATCATTTGAAATGTCTCATTGTGACTGGTACAAATGTCTCATTTCCAAATAAGGAAAACAAAAGGTAATAAGGTTTTTAAGAGTTTAGGGATAACTGGCACACAAAGGAAGGTGGTCTCCTGGCAAATGGTCTCACAACCCCAAAAGGTGTAACCTCTGAATGCGAATTTCCATTGTTAAAAGATGTTTCCAATTGAAAGAGGTCCTGACTATATAATGAAATGCAGCCAGTAGCGGTTTTTAGCACGGGCGAACCGGGCAATCGCCCGGGGCGGCATTTTTTGGGGGGCGCCGCCGGCACGAGCAGAAAAAAAAATAATAATTTGCGCCGCAAAGCGGTTTTCTATTATCTATCATTTCACTGTGTGGGGAATTGGCAAATTTGCGCCCCCTGCAGCTGCAGGCGCCCCTGCTTGCTGAGAATGTGAGAAGATGCCGTGCACATAAGCGGTTTGTTTGAGAAGGGGAAAGGGGAGGGGCGCGGAGGCGCGGGCGCGGATGACAGTTCACCTCTGGGTCTCTTCCAAATGGAACGGACAAGAGGGGGGAACGGGGGATATAGTTATCTAAGTAAGTGACACCTCGACTTTCTTTGAAATAACGCACATTTCATTCATAATATTATAAATACAGGCCTCTATATTTCCTGCACATTTTAGTTTTTCTGAATTGTCTGAATGGCTAACAAACATAGGCAATACAAAACGATTACTTGGTCACCACCACCACCAAGGTGAATTGGTTTAGCCTTGACTTCTGGTCGTGACTCGTGAGTGACAGTTGATATGGGGGGATCAGGGGAAATCTGTTGATTGTCGATGTCGAGTGCCAAATAAGAGATGGACAAGAAAGGTCAAAGCCATCAGGTGCCCAATTTAGAAACGAGTGAAAGATAAAGGTATGCAACTATGTTTTCTCTGTATGATTACGGTATCCATGTCATGAATGAAGGGGCAATATTAATTGGTGGGTATAACTCTTATTTGTTAGCTATGATTGCTATGATTCTTGCTATGCTTAACAATTATTCAGTTTTAACTCAAACACGAGATCTAATTTCACCATAATATTGTGCTTTGCAACAAAACTGTTACAAGTTCAGTTATTACATTGCAAAAAATGCTTTTCTTACTTAGTATTTTTTTTCTTGTTTCCAGTCCAAATATCAAACATTTCTTAAAAAAAGATGCATAATGTTATTTTACTAAAGTAGTAAAATGACATAAGATATTAAGGGGGGTCTCGCTCGCTCGAAGGGGGTCTCGCCCAGGGTGTAATTCAATGTAGAACCGCCAATGAATGCAGCAGGGGATTCCGGGCCTTTCTGTACCTCAGATTAGCCTGTGAGGCTGAGAGTGAGATCTCTCAGCCTCGTGTATATCTTAATGTTGGGTTTGCATCTTCTCTCTATTCCAGAGCATTTAATGTTTTGTATCGATTATCTTTGAATTGATTATGAAATTGGCATGATACATTTACCTGACATAATAAATTGTTACATTTGATTATTCTAACTGACTTTGGCATTATTATCATTAAAGAGTTAAAAGGAATAGTCAAACATTCGCTCACATTTAATGATGCACAGATATCACAAAAACCTTTTCATTTATGGAGTCAGATGAAATAACGAGAGAATACATATTCAAATGTATTGCATTTAATAAAAAAATACTTTGCCTCGAGCGCGAGCTTACAATGTTTTCTGTAGAGACACTATCCGATAAATTAGGGGAAGGAATACCAATAATTTTGTTTGCTAATTTCAGGACAATGCAAGTCATAAAATTTCAGCATAAACCATGAGGGGAAACATGTGAAGTCCGGCTACATCTACATTAATGCATTTGAATTTCCAATGTTTCAGTGTGGATGAGAAACTTTTGTAAAACTCCTGAAAACGCTAAATTCACCTAACAGCGCATGTGTAAAACCTCACAAAAGCTCAATGAGATGATACAAATGGAAAGAATTTATAATAAAGTTATCGCGCAACTCTTCTGACAAGATTTTATTTAGCAAAATATCTCCTCATTCACTGAAGCGTCCAGGATGCACTCAGTCACCATTATATGTTTGGTCTAAAACGCTAAAACTGCTCTCATGCTTAGCAAATGTGAGTAAATTCTGTCATCTTTGCAGGACTGTGATATGAAGAGTGTGCAAAGTAGAATATTTGAGCAACAGTGTGAAAGTGAACAGCACGTAACAGGCACAATGGAATAAACATGAATATCTATAGGTACAATATGCGTCATATGACTAAACTTACATCATCGTTTTTAAATACGGTTTCACAGTCCACACTACAACACGGAAACAGCATTTTCACATGTATCCACTTGGGAGAGCGCTTTCAAAAAGGTTTGTTTTCATTAACAAAAAACAAATGCTGTCTCAATGTGGACGGAAGGCCAAAACGCAGAGAAAAAGATGCATTTTCAAACGAAAACGTATTAGTGTGGACAAGGACTCAGAATGAATGAGACGTTTGAAGACATAAAGCTGTGGTTATTGCTAAAAGATAATTGTCCGCAATCAACCTTGAATTTCACAGGTGCGTGTCGTCCTACAACAGATGCAGTGATGGTGTTAAAGGTTATGAGTTGTTGGTGGTGGTGTTCTTTTTCACATAATATTAAATGTACTTTCCACAAAAAAGTTTCACTGTCCACTATGATTGATCACTGTTGTCGATGCAAACCATAAAAAGATCCGAACACACTTTAGACTAGAATAATCAACAAAATAAGCTGTTTGAATGAAGTCTGAATATTAATTGTCCTGTAAGCGCTGTAATGTGTTTCTGAGAAGGGCAGATCATGGTTCAACCACAGACTATTTTAGATTATATTGAAACTTGTAATAATTCCATCTCTTCCCTTTTACAGGAATTCTGAATAATGTTAATCCAACTACCAGTTTCACATCATCTGAGACAACTAACAATCCAACTACAGATGATCTAAAAGACAAGGATGGATTTATTAATCCCTCAAAAGCATCGTAAGTGTGTGGTTACCAGTGACTTTTCAAATTAACATGACAGAATACAGAGTGATTTTTCAATTTTGCAGAGATGCCTTGGGCAAACTGGAGTCTAAGATGGAAGAGATGAGAAACAACAATATAAGCAATGCACGGATTGTCATGGGGGATGTTATTGGCCTTATTCACATACAAGACGAGAACACAGAAACCAGAGACACATGTTACTCTTCAGATCCGGACAGCATAAACGTAAGACTTGAGAAACAATAAAACATGGTATGATTCCTTATTTATTATTATAATTCTTTTTTCACAGGTTACTGATTGTCAAAGTGACCTGAAGACAGACATTCACTGGTCTGTAAAGATTCCCAGCGAGGCCTTTAATAAATCACGACTGGAAAACCATGGATCTGCGTTACTTGGAGTTCTACGGTTCAAAAACATGGAAAAGGTACTCACAATAAAAAAAAAAATAAAAAAAAAATCCATGAACATTTTAATGAATAATTATGGGACAGTTTACCCAAATATTTTCAGCCAAGTTCACCAGATACATTTACACTAATATCTTTTCCATTATGACACAAATGTCTTGACCTCTTCCTTTGTAAAGAAGAGCTAGATATTAGTAAATTATGTCACAACCACTACTGTTATGCTGCTTCTATGGTGTTTTTTTTTATCCTCTTTGCGATTATGAATTGTTGTTTGAAAAGTAAAAAATTCTACTTTTGTGTTCCAGTAAAAATGTAACAGCATAAGAGACATTTTTGGCTGAACTTTTCTTTTAACAAATGTTTCTTGATCTATTGTGTTCACACATGTTTATATTTGATTTGCTCTATTTCTTATTTAGGATGAAACTAAAAATTACACTGTTTTGAACAATGAGGTTTATGGAATAACGATGTGGGCCAATATCTCCAACCTTACCAACAATATAGAAATGTTCTTTAAACAGAAAGATCTGGAAATGAAGGTTTTGTTCTGAAACATTTTATATATATAATATATTATTAATCAGACACTGTAAAAGCAAAATAAAAATGTTCTTACAGGTCGGTGAGGCGTCCTGCAGTTCTTGGGATGGCAAAGGTACATTTATTTATGGCTGTTTTGATCAGTTCCCATCAGCGTTTATTTGATATATTTCATTCCTCTCTCTCTTTTCTTTGAAGGAAATGTTGCATGGACGACGTCCGGCTGTGAGACAGTAAAAATCAACAGTAACACCATAAAGTGCTCGTGTTCACATCTGGCGTTCTTTGCAGTGCTGATGGTCAGAAGCTTCTCAGTGTTTCATTTAAAGACCCCATGACATAAATATCAGGGTCAATATGCTGGTGAACTTGTAAAAGATGACTAAAGTCATACAAATAGTAAGATTTAAAAATGTAAATATTTGATTCTTGCTAATAAACAACAAAGGGTTTAACCCCTTTACATGCAAAGATTGCAGACGTCCCCAGGTTATTGTTGTTCAACATTCACTGCATGTTAAAACATCACACTCTTAATTTGGCAATAGTGTTGTCACTGGTACCGAAGTGTGATATTTGGCGCCAGCGTATCGATTCTTGTATCGCACGGAGGAAAATTATGTTTCTCCCTATTGATATTTTGTCCAACCCGTAGTTTGAATAGAATATCACACGCATATGAATTCCCTCACGTCTGCTCCAGTTTATTTGTTCACACAGCTTTACTGAACAGTGTCCATTAGCTCACGCAGGAGTCCACTCTGTTCTTACACTGCCACAACAGTGTTATCTCCCCGCTCCTGCAGGAGCTCGGTTTCTTTGGCTAATTTCTCAACTGCCGCAGCAGTGTTATCTCCCCGCACCATCAGCCTTGTACTTCACAATATTTGGGGGGTTGACAGTAATGTTCCTGGCTGCTGTCCCGCATTGGTTTGCAATTTTTGGGAAGTACTCTGGGATCAGGCCAAAATACAGAGCTCAGAGCCCTCTCCTCGGACAGCACGGCAAATACACATACTACTTTACTCTGATTAATAAATCTGATTATTTGTAAGTGTGAACTCGTGAATTGTGGTTAAAAGTTGTTATACCACATGTATATAATATTTTTATACATTTAAAATATTACATTCCTAATATTAAAATTTTTATGTTTAAGCTTATACATAATATCTCATCCATATTATCCATAATATCTCCATATCTCCATATTAATAACAGTTTCTGAGTCTTGAGCTGTAAACTACAAAGTGTCAGCTTTTTAAATATACGATGATTATGTCTCTATCCAGAATGACTTATGAGCAGCAACCGGTGTCAAGTAAGGGGTTAAAAGGGATGTTTCTGTTGTGTTTTCTCTGTTCTTTCAGATCTGTCCTCCAGATGATAATCCAAACATCACAGCGGCGTATGTAGAATCATTGAGCTTCATCTCTTATATCAGCTGTGGCATCTCCATGTTTTTTCTGTCCATCGCTCTGTTCCTGCATTTCCTACGGTAGAATATCTTAAAATATAACAGTTTCTGTAAGATTTTTTGACCAATTGCTTTGGTTCCTCTTTTTGATTAAAGCGTCTGCTAAATGCATAAATGCACATAACGAAAACATGTTTTTATATTTTAATAGAGATGACAGATCAAATCAAGCCACGAAGATCTTGATGAACATGTTTGTGGCTTTGTTTCTCCTGAACTTATCCTTTTTGTCAAACGAGAGCGTCGCCAACACAGGAGACAAGGCTGCGTGTGTCTTCATAGCGCTGCTCATGCATTACTCCATGCTGACTACATTCACCTGGTTCTTCATTCAAGCTCTTCATATGTACTTATGGCTCATCAGACAGAACATCACCATCACAAACTACATGAGGAAGATCACCGTGTTCGGCTGGAGTGAGTTACATGGAGAAACCACCTGTTACACTGGCAAAAATAAGAATTCTGTCATTAATTACTCCAGTGGTTTAATCTTTTTTTGTGCAAACAAAGCCCTTGCGTTGCTTCATAAAACTGAGGTTAAACCACTGGAGTCACATGGATTACTCAAAGTCCCCCTCTGGTGAAAATCAAGGTTTTAATATTGTTTATATATCTATGTGGTGTTTTTAATATGCTTTAAGGCAAATCATGTATACATTCAAGTCACCTTAATTTATATAGCGCTTTTAACAATTTAGATTGTTTCAAAGCAGCTTAACATTGATAATAGGAAATTAAAGTAACAGAGATTGTTTGGCTTTACAGCAGCTCTAGAATAAAGTTATTGTCCAGCTAAAGTTGATTGATTCACTTCCGTCGCAACGATCATTAGTTATTAACTTAGGGGCCGCTAACACAACTGTTCTAACAGAAAACCCTTAATGCAATCCGGCCGCTCACTTGCACAAAACAGTGCCTAGTGGCTCGAGAACGCAAACCATGAAAAAGGTACAAGCCTTGAAAAATGTATAATACAGAATTTTTTAATCGCTTCCACGTAGCCACGTGAACCGGAATTATCCCGACAGCATTTTATCTGTACAGAGGTAAAGGGAAGGGAAGGAGGCCTTCACAGGGGAGAGGCTAGTTGACACTTCAGGACTGTGTTGTCGTCGCGTCCAGGCGCAGATCCTTCATTAGATCCGTTTCCGTCCTGGATCCAGCGGAATGCGGTAAACCTCGGGATAAACAGAGAGACTAATATTAGCGTAGACGCCATCCTTTTTATGATGTAACAGGTACATCAGGATTTATGGGAAGTGTTCCTGGTTCTGGCTGACCTAAACTATGCAACCTAACATTGAATTATAAAAGTCTATAATGTATTATGTGAATGCTAGGTCAAAGAGATGTGTTTTTAGTCTAGATTTGAACTGACAGAGTGTGTCTGCTTCCCGGACAATGTTAGGAAGACTGTTCCAAAGTTTTGGTGCTAAATAGGAAAAGGATCTGCCGCCAGCAGTCGATTTTGATATTCTAGGTATTATCAACTGGCCAGAATTTTGAGATCGTAATAGACGTGACGGACTATAATGCATTAAGAACTCGCTCAAGTACTGCGGAGCTAAACCATTTAGTGCTTTGTAAGTAATCACCAATATTTAAAAATGTATGCGATGTTTAATAGGGAGCCAGTGCAGTGTTGACAGAACTGGGCTATTGTGGTCATACTTCCTGGTTCTGGTAAGAACTCGAGCTTCTCTAGTAGTTTGTTTATTAAGGGTGCAGGGCAACCACCCATTATAGCATTACAATAATCTAGCCTTGACGTCATCAACGCATGAACTAACTGTTCCGCATTTGTCATTGAGAGCATATGACGTAATTTAGATATATTTTTAAAGGAGAACTCCAGTCAATTTTAACATTGAGCTCATTTTTTTGTAAATTTGGAGTGCTGTCAATACAGAGAACAACGACAAAAATCGGTGTTGCCTACACCATGTTATCCTCTTTTTAAAATTTGCACCCTGTTGACTTCAATGGGGCAAGTTTTAAACCTGCTTTTAGCTTCTGCGTGAACCGTGTTTGGTATTTTCAGAGTCTCAGAATGGCTCATTTCACAGTGAGTGAATGCAGTGAACTCCATCTCTGCATGTGCTGTGAGTTTAGCATGCATTTAGGAACGTAGTGGGAACCAGTTGCGATTTATTTTCACCTCTGCATAATAAAAAATAATAAAAAAATTGGGCAGATGTTTACAGCATTTCACTGATTGTAAACCTGTTTTCACTGAAAATGTGGTTAGTTTTCTGCCCAAATAAAAGCTCAACTGCAGCTTCCGACAAAATAAAAGCTCTAGGGTTTATGTCTGTGTGAATAAATTAGGACAATAGAAAAATTCTACTGTATTGTAAAGTAAAATTTATATCCTTATAAAATATTAATTTTCATTTATTTTAGAGTGCATTTGTTTTACAATAAAAAGGCTATTGTTCAATTTGTTCAATTTACACACTGAACATGCGTTGGAGCTTCTAATTTTTAACTCTCAAAGTGCACCAGATTGAAGGATTTAACTTTAAAATGTACATAATTTTCTTTCCAGAGGAACATACCCCCTGGGTAGGGGAACCTCTTGACCCAATTGTTTCACACAATACTATGAGAATCACCGTTTACTCTATGAACTTTATTCCATCATAGTATACAAAATTGGTTTTGTATCAACCTGTGCGGGACCTTGATTCAGAAGACTAGCAGGGAACAACAAATAAACCTTAAAGGGATAGTTCACCCAAAAATGAAAATTCTGTCATCATTTACTCACCTTCAAGTTGTTTCAAACCTGCATGAATTTATTTTTTCTGCTGAACACAAAAGAAGATATTTTGAAAAATGTCGGTAACCAAACAGTTGATGGACCCCAATGACTTCCATAGTAGGAAAAAAAACAAATACAATGGAAGTCAATGGGGTCCATCAACTGTTTGGTTACAGACAAATGTAACAAATTATTATTATTATTACAGACATTTTTCAAAATATCTTCTTTTGTGTTCAGCAGAAAAAAGAAATTCATACAGGTTTGAAACAACTTGAGGGTGAGTAAATGATGACAGAATTTTCATTTTTGGGTGAACTATCCCTTTAAAGATAGATCGTGCGAGGATGGGGCGGATAACCCGCTGGGTGTCTCTGCTTCCCAAATCATCAATGGTGGCGGGGTTGGCAGGATTATCTCCTGACGGCATTGTGGGAGGCCTGGTACATGACAGAGGCTTTCTCCACGATGATGCGGTTGAAGGGGAGAAATAGTCGGCAAGCATTTCTTCCACCTTTGGCATTGCCCCCGTACCCTTGCTTGTGCATTCCAACAACTGTAGAGTATGTCAATGAGGTATGGGTATGCACATGAGCAGAATACAGATTCTTCCATATTCTCGACTCTTCTGTGTGGAGATCCGGGATGAACAGGAGATGAAGGCGGGGAGGTTGCTCTCTGCATGATGTAAGAAAGCGGTCATCAAGATTGGAACAAACAACCGTTCTCTGTTCATCAGGCCCTTCCAGATTTAATTTTGGCCACAGCACGAGTAACAACCTTGAGCAGATCCTCAAATTCAGCAGTTTGTGTAGACTACTCTGCTGAAGCACCCTCCTGAATGCCTACACCTAAACCCTCAGGATCAGACGCAGACAGCTTGAGCTTCTCGTTTGGATCTGAAGAAATCGCAGAGCAAGCTTCAAAATCCAAAACGGGGAGCTCTGACTTGACAGAAAGAGCAAGAGACAGGGCTTCATCACACATCTCAATCTCTGCTTCCAACAACTCAACCTGCGATCCTCATGACCCGAGTCACCGAGTGCACTGACTTGACTGTCATCCCTTGAGGAGAGAGCCAAGTGGGATCAGAGCTTGCACATGCTGAATTTCTTGCAATGTGTGTTCCTCACCTAATGATGTTTTATAAACAAAGTTCGGGAGGAGCACATTCAAATAATCAATCCAATCTACTCGTCATCAAAC
This sequence comes from Scardinius erythrophthalmus, assembly GCF_964197995.2. Lineage (NCBI taxonomy): Eukaryota > Metazoa > Chordata > Actinopteri > Cypriniformes > Leuciscidae > Scardinius > Scardinius erythrophthalmus. Next base: position 2,033,120 of record NC_138239.1, read on the forward strand.
AATTATGTCTACCCTAATCAGCATGACAAGAAGTATATATATATCCACTCTGTCAACTCACCTAATACTCCGTGACAGTTTTCCAGCATCCCTCCACCACCCCGACTCCTCACTCTTGGCTCAATCTTTTACAGCCAGGAACAGGGGGGAGTACTCTGGGTTCGGGCCGAATACCGAGCCCGGAGCCCTCTCCTCGGACAGCACGCCAAATACGCATCTATTTCTATCTGACTTATTTGTAAGTGTGAACTAGTGAATTCACATAACACGTATCGTGCGAGTCGTCCATCATGAAGCGAGAAACAGCGTCACACATCTTTACAGACTAACACCTATTCTTATTTTAAACACACACACACACACACACACACACACACGCACACGCACGCACACGCACACGCACACGCACACGCACACGCACACGCACACACACGCACACACACACACACACACACACACACACACACACACACACACACACACACACACTATACAATATTATTTCCACACACACGCACTCAACAGACATGCAGCTCCTGAAGACATAGAAGCTGATAACATGCATTTCAGGCATCTAATTGGGATCTCGGTGATGCGCTTTGTCACGTCATCATACCATACTCTCAGCCAATTGAATTGCTGTGTATACACATGCTTCAGACACCGGTTCACTTGGAAGCGTTCTCAGAGTGTCACCGCCCTGACACAGCATCAAAGATTCTATTCAAAAGGGAACTATAATAACCCTGGTCTCTGTGTTTTCAGCATTTCCGGCTCCAATAATTGTAGCTGTTGTTTCATTAGGAGGATATAAAGCAGTAATTATAAACACAACATCTGGAAAAACCACACGAACGTAAGTTGTTCTGATGTCACAAATGCATGAAATAAAGAAGCTTCAACATGTCAACATTGCCTCTTCTCTTCTAATTATAGGTGCTGGATTACAGATCCTTTAATTCACTACATAGTGAACATTGGCTACTACGCTTTAGTCTTCATCTTCACAACAGGAATCTTCATCATGATCGTCACTAAGATTGTCCAAACCCGACGCATAAAAGCGGCTGACGGCAAGAGGAAGATGTTCAGAAAGCAGCTCATGATGGTGTTGAGTTTGTTCCTGCTCTTCGGCCTGACGTGGGCTGTGGCGTTCTTCAGTTATGGACCGATGCTCATTCCCTCATATTACATCTTCACCGTGTTGAACTCGTTTCAGGGTGAGAAACAATCACATGCATCATTACATCTGGTTGAGTAGAATGCTTCTATTTTTACAACATATTTCAGTAAATTATTTGAATTCATTCATGAGTGATTTTTTAAATACGTAATTGTTTATTTTATATATAATTATTATTTTATTAAATTAATATTTTTACATTATTACTTTTAAAATATAATTTATTCATTTATTCATTCATTCATTCATTTTATTTTATTATTTTTATTGATTATAAGGGTTTTTAATTGCAGCTAATGAAATAATCAATTTGACCAAAAGCATTTGGCCCAAAGTTTATTTTTGGTTACATTAAACAATTTTTAAAACTTTAAATCTGCTGAATGTAAGTTTTTGACTGTACTAAAGCATAAACATACCATAATATGTTTGCAGATATTTAAGAAACATGCTAAGTTCACATACTTGTTTCTCTGAGAAACAATGCTATTCATTTAGTTATTCTCCTTTGAAAATATGCGTTCCGTGTCGGAATGTCTGTCTTTGTTTTGGTCTGTGTGACTCCGCCCACTGCCAGTTTACCCAATTATATTTGGACGCTGCGGGAAACGGCGTATTTCAGTCATGGAAGCCGGCAAACGAAAAGGGTCAGAAATCGTACAGTCTATCCATCCTAAAAAGCTGGATGATCAAAAGTATAGGCCTAATAAAAGCTGTATAAATATTGGAGATGCGCTTGAGAGATGGAGACTTTCAAAGGTTTCAAAATAAATTTTGAATTGGCTAATTTTCTCCTTGATAGGTAAGAAATTAGCTAAAATTAGTTTGCTAATGTATCGAGGCTACTAGTAGGAATGAATATTTTAAGCAAATTCAACATTCAGTCAGTACGTGTCTTGTGTGCGATACCTGTGAGTTTATCAAGCTACGTGACTTCCTTGTCCGGTGGTCGACCGCCTTCTGACAGGGTTTGACTGAACACCGTCACACACCAGACGAGAAGAGCAGCGCCGCGTCATGTCTTCGAACACATTGTTTTCTATGAGTGTACACATACCGGCGGCGCCACTCAACGTCTGTCCGCGACGTCCAGCTACTGTTCAAAATCCTGCCGCGCCATTTTAAATAAAGGAGCCTATGCTTTGTATAGAGACCTATAATAATAATAATATAGACCCTCTCCAATATCTTGAATTTGGACTGCAATACCCAGTTCAACCGCTAGCTGTCAATATTACATACTGCACCTTTAATGATATATTGAATGTATTTAAATGAGATAAAACATGTTTCTCTTATCTCTTATTTATGTTTGTTTTTTCAGGGGTTTTCCTCTTCCTGTATTACCACCACATTCACAATGATGTTGCGGGATATTTCTCTGATGATCCAGAAAGCTCCAGCTCCACCATAACCATCGTTCAATCAAGAATTAATGCTGTGGAAAATATTTAAAATTAGCATAATAGTCATATATTCCCTGTGCACTTGTGGACTTTGTTATTTCCTGTTGTGTGCTTTACTTTGAAGTTTATCATGTTGATTTAGTTCCCCAGGTGTTTCCCATTAAACAACGCCTGTTTGTTATCTTGTTTAGATCGTTTGTCTGTGTATAGTGCTTATGTTTCACTCGTGGTTTGTCCGTCGTTGTATGAGTTTGCTTAGTTCCCTTCTGTTACCCTGTTCCCTTGTGTTTTTATTAAACTTCCTTGGATTTAGATTCTCTCTCATGCCTGCTTATTTTCATCTAGCGTTACAATAATTAAGGTTTAAGGTGTCTTTGTCTCTTACACTGATTTCTAAAAACTGAGCTGCTATTTAAGAGGAAACTGTATTTTAACCAAATCATAAAATTTTCACCAAAGACAAATGTCACTTCTGAATGAGTGAGAACTGTTTACATTAAATTATGACCCTAAAAGGCACCTTTACTGAAATCACTCAAAATAAAAGACAGATATCTGTGATGATCGTTACTGAAACCGTCTGTTATTGTGGAAGGATTCAATTGTGCTGAATATCAGTGATGTTAGATTTATTGAGTTATAATTCATGTTTATGCATATCAGAGAGACATTAACTATACTGAACCTCTTTTAGAAAACAAATTTACATCTTCAGGATGAAACTAATGTCACATGCCTGTAGATTCAGATATTTCCTTGATCAAACACACGGATGTGGAACATATTTGGTTATAGAAAATGCAAGACACCGAAAATACTGAAATTCAGATGAAACCCAAAAAGTCCTGATTTTCATGTTTGCAAATTATCTTTGTCATTGTTTCGGTGGCTCTGAGCTGTGGATCATAATCTTACGGCTTCAATGTGGACGGATGAAACTCTCTCTCCTCTTGGACTGTGGACGTTTCATGTCAAGAATGAAATACAGAAATGCTTTAAGATTTATTACTAATCTGTTGAAAAGAAAATTCAACTCTTGTCTCTATCAGGCTGTTTTTGGAAATTAGGCAATGTTTCGACAAAAGCAGAATTTTCTGTGGCTGATGATCGCCTGTAGCGCTTCATGCCAGATACTCCCTGAACTTTTCAATATGCAGCACTGTACACTAGTATTATTGTCATATTGCTTTAAGCACATCATTCTGCACCTGGGATGCACATAAGTTATTTGTGTGCTGCTCATAGACTGTAAAAAAGATTGAGAGAACATCAAAAATGAAGCCAGAATATCCCAGTAATGGTCATTGCCAATTACATTATTCAGAGCCAGAGTTTGCGCAGCAGTGATTATGAAGTGGAGCTTCAGCTTTTTACATAGCTGACAAGTTTGTGAATATTTTGAATACAAAAAGGAAATAAAATTGATACATCTGTCATAAAGCGCTATTCATCTAAGTTCATTATAATTAATATAAAAAAAAAAGGGAGCGACAAAATTGTAAGTCGGTGGGACCAACTGAGAAAGTAAGATGCACCAGTGCAACCAGTGGGAAGAATGTGTCTAGAGTCCTGTTGACTGATATTTTGATTTATTTGGGGGCTAAAGCCTCTGTAAAATAGGTCTAGCAACATCCCTGGTGTTTAGTGGATTGTGTTTAACATAAAAGTTTGATCAGTTTCACACACACATAGGTAAAGATATTCTTCAATGATCAAGAAAAAAAACAGCATTGGTATCAGATCGGGTTCAGTATCGGCCGATTCAGTATTTTGGATCGGTTTGGATCTGAATCGATCGCTTTTGAGAAAATGGTATCAGTGCATCCCTATAAACAATCACACGGGTCCTGCATGAAGGATTGTGTGTAGGGCTGGTCCGAAAACCATTTTTTGAGCTGCGAAGCTTTGGTAGTAATGAACATCGAATATTCTAAGCTTCGGAGAGAGGGGGCTGAACATATTCTTCTCTCTAATAAAGGCACGAATCTCTAAGTGTCTGTCTGTCCGTTTGCATTTTGGTTATTTCGAGAACCTTTCATCCAATCGACTTCACAAGGGAGTGCAGTGTCGCATTTGGTGCAATATAGATGGACACGCGAGACGTTCAGAATTAATAAACTTTTAATAAACTACAGAACAACGCGAGCAGGAAGCGGCGCACCTCACGCGGGCAGGGCTTATATGCTCCGATAATGGACACTGCACTAGTGATATAAAACGCACACAGGTCTGTTACCTTAAGCAATACTTTTAATATGGTAGTCTAATATTTTTCTGACTAACAAATTACTGACACAGTAAAGGGTAGATTTAAATAAAGACAAACGAAATTGAAATAAAGAAAAACGAAATTAAGTTAAATTAAAAACGAGATTAATTTAGATTGATAACGGGTAAATAGCTTAATACATTTTGTTTCTATTATTCTATTTTCCACAATGTCAAAGCAACGCAGCTTAACCCAAAACACAAGCTCAGGCTGGCATGCACTTCTGTCCATACACACACACACACACTCCGCTGTTCTGCGCTCTAGCCAGGGAACACTCCCGTTGCAGACACACTTTGGTAGGCCAAGAAGCAAATATATTTATTATGTATAACGAGATTGGGTTCCTTCAACTGTCCATCCTATTAAAAATGGCTAGGCTATATAAGATCATTGTAAAAAAAAAAATATTGTATTGTATTTCGTCAGATTTTATAGTGTTAAACATATTCAAATGCGAATGAGAACCGTTTCGAGGGGGATGCCAGGTGTGCAAAAAAACTAAAACAAAAAATGAATATTCGAATGTCAAATTTTCAAATCGAAATGTGCGATGCAAACATTTGGTTATGTTTTTTTTCTACAGATTTGAGCAAATATTTGAATTAATTCATGAGTGATTTGTAATTCAAAATTGTTCATTATAAAATTAATAAAATATATATTTCTTTAAATAACTATTTTAAAATGTTCTTTTATGATTTTTTATTGATTAAGGGTGATAATGTTGGTAGTTATAATTTATTTAACAAAAAGATTTTGGCCCAAAGATATTTTTTGTTACAGTTAAAATTATGCAAACAACTTTAATGATTTCTTAAATGTATTTGAATTAGATTAAATATGTTTCTCTTTTTTCAGGGTTTTTCCTCTTCCTGTATTACTACCACATTCAATAAGACGTAGAAGGTCGTTTCTCCGATGATGCGGAAAGCTCTACCACAATTAATGCTGTGGAAAATGTTCATAATTAGCGATAATTAAGACGTATCTTAATAATTTCTCTGACTTTCTAAGACTGATTACTTAAACTGATTTGTACAGTCGCTGTTTAAGGGGAATTTATTGATTTTATTTTCACCAAAATCAGAACGTAAAGAGAAATGTCACTTCTGAATGAGCGAGTGCTGTTTAAAATTATGTATCTATATTAAATTATGATCCTAAAAAGGGCCAACTTTACTGAAATCACTTAAAACAAATGTCAAATATCTGTGATGATCGTTTCTGAAACCGTCTGTTATCGTGGGAGGATTAAATTGTGCTGAATATCAGTAACATTAGATTTATTGAGTTATAATCCATGTTTAAACATATGCGTGTCAGAGAGACACAAACTACTGAACCTCTTTTAGAAAACAAATTTACATCTTCGGGATGAAACTAAAGTCACACGCCTGTGGATTCAGATATTTGCATGATCATTTGATAAAACAGCTTAGCAAAATGTTGCCACGCAAACACTGTCAAAATCAGCTAATGACTTCTGCATTATTTAATGTGGCTTTAATGTGTTATATCTCTGAGAGCCTCTCGTGTGATTGTAATGAAGATAATACAATGTGTAAATAAAACTCATTAATCATGATGGACTTTCAGTGGCTCCAAAAACACTTATTCAAATGAGTCAAACGTGTAAATATGTGAATATCGTTAAGTGACAAAATATCACAGCAAGCGCCATTTATTGAAAGGAGAAAACACAAACTTTATAAACAACATATAAGATTTAGTTTTTAGATTTTTAGGCTTTTTTACGGTTAAAACTTGACATTTTATGTATGGGACTCTGAATCTAACTATAGCAGAATAATCTAAACATTGTCTAATAACCACTAATAAAGTTTATGCTTTCATTGGAATCTTCTTTCTACTATTATTACATATAATTGTACTTACATTGTTCTCTGTGAGCAAATGTGACTTGATAAACTGAACCTGAATATAAACAAATACTGAAATTTACAGTTAAAGCCTTAATGATTTGCATGTTTGCAAATAAACCATATGTCATTGTTCCAGCGGATGAGCTGAGGATCCTAATCGTACGGCTTCATGTGTGAACGGATGAAACTCTCTCTCCTCTTGGACTGTGGACTTTACATCTCAACAATGTAATAAGAAAATGCTTTAAGATTTATAACTGATATCTGTTGAAAAGAAAATTTAACTCGTGTTTCTCTCAGGCTGTTTTTGGGAATTATGTCTCGACAAAAACAGAATTTGCTGTGGCTGATGATCGTCTGTTGTGCTTCACACCAGAGAAGTATGTTGCTTTAAAAAATTAATATGTAAACATCATTACCTAGTGGCCTTATATGTTGTATTTGCACAGCCAGCTCAGAAGACCCAAAACTCCAAGTCTGTTTGACATCAACAAATCCAGGTATACTGTGTAAATGTTACATATTTATTGTCTGAAAGCAGTTGTGACAACTAACAAATTCCTTGAGGTCATTTCTGTTTTTTTTTCTAGCTGTAAATCTGACATCTGTATCAGCTGGGGAGATAAATCAAGGGAATTTTCACATGTATGTCACACTAAGTGACATCATGCTAAACAACAATTCGCAAGGTAAAACCTGTGTATATATTGTTTATAAAACATTCTTAAGTTTAACAACAACAAAAAACTCTTTAAAGAGTATTTTTTTCAACAAATGCATTGTATTATTGTATTGTAATATGTATGTTTTATCTGGTTTCAGGACATAGCAAATCATATAATATCAGCATAAAAAATAATGAAATCAGAATGAATGAGACATTGGAAGGCATAAAGCTGTTGTTATTGCCAAAAGATGAGTGTCTACAACCAACCTATATTTTCACAGGTGCGTGTCGTCCTACAATAGACACAGTGATAGTGTTGAAGGTTGTGAGTTTTTGGTGTTATTGTTCTTTTTCACATAAGATTAAATGTACTTTGGCATAAAAATGTTCCAATAAGATTGATCACTTTTGTCAATACAAACCATAAACAGACCCAAACACGCTTAAAGGTGGGATCAGTAGTTTTTGAAAAACATTTTTGACCAGTGTTGACATTTAAAATCACCAAAACAAACACGCCCCTACCCCCAAATGATCTCGCCCCTAATTTGATAGCTCCGCCCCACACTTCCATACCGACCGTAACCCAGGCAACAGCTATGGCGGAATCTGCTGTATCTGCCGGCCGAGAGTATGATGTCATCAATAAGCGAAAGCAATGTGTTACTATGGTAATCCATGTCGAATGTGTTTTAGTAGTAATGTGTGTTTTAACACGTCAATGGTTCAGCTCCGTTTCACGTGGAAGACGACGCTCAACACCCACAAAGTTATCAAGATCAACTCGATAGCATGAGCACGACATTCATAGTAACGAATATATTACAACTATAATTAGGGGGTTATATCAATCACTAAATGGGGAACCAAAGGACACAAACATTAGAATTATATAATCTTACTTTTCAAACACACTTACGCAGCCGACGCTTGAAACAGACAGTAGAGGAGGTTTAAACACGCCAGGCTTATATGTGTCTTTTTCATAGTTGAATCGAATGAAAAATAATATCGCAAATGAAAAAACAAGCAAAGATGACACACAAGCATATTAAAGCAATGTCCAGCAGATACTGTATTAGTTCTGTGCTAAACAATGTTACTCACCTATCAAGAAGAAATAAAGCAAACCTGGCGTCCGATGTTAGGCCTTCCCGCTCCTTGAGTTCTCTCCAGCGCTGGGAAGCTTCTCAGATCTTAACACGAGTTCTACCTCTTGTCTTATCGTAAGCCTTCTTTTAAATTTTAAGTTCTGCAGACATTTCCTCGTTTGTTTTTTATCTGCCATCTCTCTCTTTCCGTAGTTGTTCGGCTAACGTCTGTGCTGTGTGCACTGAGCACTCTCTCCTCCCCATCATTAGTAGACACGCGCCTATGGCGTCAAATGGTGGACAAAACAGCGCAAGCGCATAAACACAGCGCGCAAGGGAATTACAACAGTGTGAGCAACGTGACAAAGATAGCACGCAAAATGTAAACATGCAGAATTCTCAAATCCCAAACTGGAGGACAAAAAATATGATTGTGCGCACAAATTAACAATTCGCAAGCAGAAATAACAGCCGCGAGTCCTGACAGGTTCTACACGCTCGAGTTCTTTTCTACACACGCGCAGCTGAAATCTTTACGCACACAAGTCAGTTTTAACACTTTAAAGGTGCCGTAGAATGGATTATTTTATTATTTTATAATGTTTCCTGGGGTGCCCTTATAATGTTAGAATGTTTATTAGATCAAAATTTGTTATAATTTAGAAATAAAAGGCATATTTCCTAGCCTGATTTCATACCCTGATCTGGACACTCTGTTTGAAGGGGCGTGTCTGCTGTGAGACTTCAGTGTAAACGCCCACTGCTGTGATTGGCTGACATGCTTGCATATGAAATATCTGGCATTACATGTAGAGCTATCTGGAAAACATTTACTATTACAGCGATTATACGTTTTTACTATTACAGCTATCGGGATTAACGAATCATGATAAGTTTTTTAAGTATTTAGATCTATTCCAGCATTGAGCAGATGACAGCCTGTCGATCGCGTGAATGAAGATCTTATCACTGCAACGCGATTTACTGATGCATAAACAGTGTTGAACAACTTTGAGAGAAAGATTATCTGTCTGGACTTGAACAATTACACATCAGAAATTCACATAACCCACTGGTTCTCCAGAGGCTCGGATGAAGGAGCTAAAAAAATATTTTTGTGTTCATTTGTAGTTACATCCAAACACTGAGCAACTGCCATGCTTCGTTCGCTCGTCTGCAAGCCACGATGTCTCTCGAGGAAAAAACAATATCGCGCTGGATCTAGATAACACAGTGTAAATTATCGTTAATAAAATCACTACTTACCGCTTGCGGGAATATAACGTTAGTTGAAATTGCCCCCTTCGTCCGTTTGAGACGCCGAGAGATATTGATATTGTTCCAGGTTAGAAAAACAGTCCGCGGTGAAATGGGCAGAGCAACTAACAACTTCGAATTAAACTGTAGCGGTATCCGATTATAGATAGATTATAGATAGATTATAGATAGATCTGCCATTTTCTCTATGATCCTCGCTTGTTTCTTCACCTGCAGAACTTCCGATGATTCGGCTGTGCAGTTCCGCCTGGCACTGAGCATGGGCTGGCTTATGCAAATTTTTAGAGGCGTACATATTAATGATCCCAACTGTTGCGTCACAGTCGGTGTTATGTGGAGATTCGCCTGTTTTTCACGGGTGTTTTTCAAAAACGAGATTTAAATAAGAAAGAGAAAACTATGGTGTTTGAGACTCACTGTATGTCATGTCCATGTACTGAACTCTTGTTATTTAACTATGCCAAGATAAATTCAATTTTACATTCTAGGGCACCTTTAAGGGGCGGGGCTCAGACCTTGCTGTTAACAAATGCCATATCGCAGCTTCTCTGAAAATCTTTTGATTGGTTGCTATGCCGTGAATGATGTCCTCCTGTTGCGATTGGCTGTTGTTGGCTCTCTCCGAACGAAGACACTCAAAACAGAAAGCGGGATGTTTTCTTTCAAAGTTATACACACTCGTCCCCCAGAAACAGCCCCACAGACCCAGCCTCAAACCCAATCTCTTAAAAATTAATAAAGGCTGGTTTCTAAAGTACTTCTTCCTGCCTCTACGTATTAATGCTCATGGGTAGCCTAAATGGGTTCCATACAGACCCTAACATTAAGTATTTTACTGTATGTCAACAAGATTCAACAATATATTTTTCAAGAGTTTGTCAATGGTAACAAACAATTTCAAAAACTTGTAATACATTTTTTGTTTGTCTTGATGTAAGTAATCAACTCAACAGTAATTTTAATGGTGATATCTAAAGGTTAAAATTTTTACCCTATTCACATAAGAAAAAGAAGTATAGACGTATGAATAGGCTATATTTGGGTCTTTTTCGAAACTTTCCCCTAATAGGATTTTTCGAGGCTTTTTTTTTCCTTACTCAGGACATATTGAGGATACCAAATCAGTTAAGTCTGCTTCTGTTGTAATTTGTTCAACCTTTTTTCATAAAATGACTGGACTATAAGGGAAGCAGCTGTGAGTGGGCCACATTTCTGATAAAATTATTGAACATTTGTTTCCTGCAAATGCTGAGGTCATGTGACTCTTATATTGCTATTAAGCAAGAAGTAGCATGTTGTGAGAAAACAACTGACATAAAGGAAAATGTTAAAATATTTAATACATTTATTAATTACTTACACGGAGAAAAAAAAATTAATGTGTCTAGCTATTTTTAGTTTATAACATCAAGAGTTGTCTGTGTTACCTTACCTATATAAGTTACACAAGTCAATTATGTAAAAATATTTAATCCTAAATATTTAAATCGCTTACAAACTTCGAATCAGGTCAAAAGAGATCATTGTATCAAAAACAAAAAACACATTAAAAAAATCAAGCTTTTGTAAATGAACAATTTTGTGTTAATTCTACCTAAACGATACATTTAAAGGGGTCATGACATGGTTTTTTCTTTTCTTTTATTATGTTCCCTTAGGTGCAATTATAGTATTACTATAGATTTTTGGACAAAAAAAGGTTTAAAATTGAGTGATTTATGACCTTTTCCCACCCTGTTTCTCATGCTCTGATTCAAACAGTCTGTTTTGGGGGTGTTTCCCCTTTAAGAGTTCAGTGTTAACACCCACTGTTATGATTGGATAATGTCAGTGCCTATGCATCAATTGTTAACGCCCCCTTGTCAAGCCCCATTTTGCGGAGCTGTGTTTACCGTTACTAGGGCTGGGTAAAAAATATAGATTTCTCGATTTTAATCGATTCTCATTTTTACGAAACGATATCGATTCTTAAATCCCAAGAATCGATTAGTCATCCTGTTTTCAGTTGATGAATGAATGTAACATTGTTGCGTGCATCCCATCCAATAAATCGCACTAATCTTTGTGCTTTGATATTATTGATATGAAACAAAGTCTCAGATTCAAATTAAGTCCATTTTATTACGCAATTCAAAAACATAAATACCGTTTTGGCGCTGTGGCGAGATCGCTCTGGCAGCTCAGCTCTAGAGAAGCAGCGCAGAGCGCACGTGATCTTCTCTTCCGCCTTAATAACACCAGTTACAGCGCGAAATAAATATGAATGAGCATCTCTGAAAGTGTTAAAAAATAGTGTACAACCTATCGAAATCCGTATCATGTGACATGGAATCGCTCAAATCAGTGTTTCAACCGTGGAAAGACATCAGTAAATCAGCTTGCAAACAATGTCATGTAACGCCACATTTACCTCAGAAAAAAACATATCAAGTGACCATAAACTCGTTAGTCAGCTAGAAAAATGAACTCTAGAGAGAAGCATTTTGCTAAATATATGCACCATATTACATATTCATTATAATTTTTAATGTTCTTCTATTTTTAATGCATGTTTGAATAAATCTGGCAGGTTTTTATGACAGCCACCATTTAAATGTTTATATTTCATATAACTTTATTATTATAAAAATAAATAAAAGTGTAATTTAAGTGTTTGTATACAAATCAGTTCATTTTTCTTATTTTTAAGCTATATTATAGTAGGCTAATGAAGCCTACAGGCTAACTGACTCCCATAGTTAACAGCATTAGTTAAGAGATTTGTTTTCCTTGAGAAAATTTGCCATGTATTGAACCTGATATCCAAAATAATCGATATTGAATCGAATCGTAATCGAAATCGAATCGAATTGCAAGCTTGCGAATCGAAATCGAATCGAATTGTGAAATTTGTGTCAATAGGCCTATGTCACACTTTCTGCTTCCGGAATGCGGAGTAGGGATTCAGAACTTCCGGTCAACAGTATTTCTCAATAAGGATTTATATTATCAGCCATGATGTCTAAACCATCCGAGGTAGACTGACCACGAGCTATGAGTTTGTGAAACAAAGTTTAATTGCTCCTGTAGAAGCTATAAGTTCTTATGAAATCAACCTTGTTTTAAGAAAAACACGTTTTATCCGCGATCTTATGAAAAAAACTACACTACCCACAATCCTAAGCATAGCAGCAACGTCTGCTGATTGGTCCAACTCGCTGTTACCATAGAAACGTTTACCTTACTGGCGAACGGCCCGCCGCTGTTGTTGTAGTGCACCGGGTTGCTCTGCGTCAGGACGTAGACAGCCATAACTCAGCTTTCACGCTTTTCCACTTGAGAGTTTTCATTTACCATCTGAACCACATCGTCGTATGTGACTTAAGGCAGGTTGCGGAGAGATTTGGTCCAGCGGTATCTATCGGACTCCGCCATTGTAAAAAGCTAACCGGAAGAGCCGTATCCCTACTAAAAGACGTACTTCCGGTCTTCAATTTTTTCGTGACATAGGCCTACATAGACATCATCTATGTAGGCCTATACCCAGCCCTAACCGTTACCATAGTAACGGGTGATGCGTGCGAGGCGATGTCGATTGCAATGATGTTTGAGTCGGAATCAGAGGAAATGAACCATCAACACAACTAAGAATGCATCTGCCCGTCCACATAGAAAGTGTGAAACTATTTTGTCAGTTTAACAGCCTACATCTTTTAATAGCCTACGGGGTATGAACATGACGGTTATAAAACAATAAGTAGGCTAAAAAACACGGTGATTATTCATAATGAATTAAACTGCAATTAACGTTTTAAAAAAGTTTTAAGTTTTAAATAGCCTACATTACTTACAGTTTGCGTCGTCGTTGTGTAGCCCAGAATAGTCCACACAGCGTTATCTTGTACACAAGTTTTCTGGCAAAGCCAGCATCATACTGCGATTGTTCTCAACTGTCACTCATCCTTAAAAAATGTGGAGAACACACACTTAAATTAACACTGCCGTGACTGGGACGTCCGCGAAAAATAAACTGCATCCATCTTCCCCTGACTTCGATTGCTGTTGATCGATTGCTCCTGTCTGCCTCGCTGCCTGCTGTGAGTGTGTTTGTTTGATTCGGTGCGGTAAGCTCCGTCTTAGCCTTATATTTCTTTGTTTTGAACCATCATTTTACTACCATTTCTAGTTGTTTATACTACTACATTTTACCCAACATCTCAGATTAACCTGACATCGCTAGCTTTTGTTATTAGTACTACTAGCACAAAACGCTAGTAATTCGCTAGCCTGTTAACGCGCCACCTGTGCGCTCAGCTATTTTATTTATTTTTCTCTCGCGCGTCCGCGCCTTTGAGTTCATAAAAAGCTCAGGTGAGTAAGAATCACTCAACAAACACGGTGAGTAATGTCTTGTCCTGTTATTGTCACTTGCACTTCATGTCACATGTTTAGTATAGGCTTCTCTGTCGACAATATAGGATTTAACGTTATGTGATAAATGTAAGGAGACAGTTAGGTTGACAGAGAAGATTTCAGAATTAGAAACACGCATTCAAACTTTAATTGAGGATAGTATTATTATTATTATACATTTTATTTATAGGCGCCTTTCTTGACACTCAAGGTCATCTTACATCATCATCAACAACAATAACAATATTTAAAAGCAATGAGATACAAAACAATTAAAAGAAAATGCAGTTGTGGTCAAAGGGAGTACGCTATTCTAAACAAATGAGTCTTGAGTTTGGATTTGAAAAGTGTGAGAGAATCAATATTACGGAGGTCCGGTGGAAGCGAATTCCAGAGCTGAGGAGCAGAGAAACTGAAAGCTCTACTCCCCATAGTAACCAGGCGGACACGGGGAACGGTGAAATGAATAGAAGAAGAGGATCTAAGAGTACGAGCGTGTGTAGGTATATGAAGGAGATCAAAAAGATACGAAGGGGCTAGATTATGAATGAGTTTAAAAGTAAGGAGAAGTATTTTATAGTTGATACGATAAATGATAGGGAGCCAATGGAGCTGTTGTAAAATAGGAGTGATTTGATGAATAGAAGGGGTACGAGTAATAATGCGAGCAGCTGAATTTTGGACCAGTTGAAGTTTATGAAGAGTTTTATGTGGAAGGCCAAACAAAAGAGAATTACAATAATCTAAACGGGAAGTGACTAAGCTGTGAACAAGAATGGCAGTGGAGTGAGGCGTGAGGAAAGGACGCAAACGGTTGATATTACGAAGATGATAATAAGCAGACCGGGTAACATTATTAACATGAGATGTAAAAGAGAGGGTGCTATCGAAGATGACACCCAGACTCTTAACCTGAGGGGAGGGAGAGATAAAGGAGCTATCAATGGGAATAGAAAAATTATGGAGTTTGTTTAGTGTTGATTTTGTACCTATAAGAAGCAATTCTGTTTTATTGGCATTTAATTTAAGGAAGTTTGAGGTGAACCAGGATTTTATGTCAAGAAGACAGTTCGTAAGGGAAGATGGTGGAAGTGTGGAATTAGGTTTGGTTGAAAGATAGAGCTGGGTGTCATCTGCGTAGCAATGGAAATTAATCTGATGTTTACGGAAAATGTAACCAAGGGGAAGAAGATAAATAATAAACAGTAGGGGCCCCAGGACAGAGCCCTGGGGCACACCTGTAGTAACAGGGACAGAATGGGAAGTGAATGATTTTAACTGAATAAACTGAGTGCGGCCTGAAAGATATGAATGAAACCAGTTAAGAGGTGTGCTAGTAATTCCAATAGAAGAAAGTCTATTCAAAAGGATGGTATGTGAAATAGTATCGAAGGCCGCACTCAAATCAAGCAGAAGAAAAATGGATATTAAACCAGAGTCAGCCGCAAGGAGAAGGTTATTAGTAATTTCAAGTAATGCTGTTTCCGTACTATGAAAAGGACGGAAACCAGACTGGAATTGTTCATATAAATTATTGTAGGAAAGATGAGTATGAAGTTGAGCAGCAACTATTTTTTCCAGAATTTTGGAAATGAATGGAAGATTTGAAATAGGACGAAAATTATTATAATCGCCTAGTAAGAGTGCTAGTGCTTTAGATGTTTTGGATGCGCATAGCATAGTTAACACTTTACATGAGTCGGTTCTGGCTGAAGTAGAGCCCATGCAGCCGGGCAAATGGGTGACAGTGAGGGATCGCTCTAGTCGCGGATCTAAAAACCACTCTTCCGTTCCGATTACCATAACAAATCGATTTGCCCCGCTCAGTGAAACACCCACTGAGAATGATTGTGCCCTAGTTATTGGCGATTCTATTACACGGAACGTGAAAATAGAGACACCAACCACCATAGTCACATGTTTGCCGGGAGCCAGAGCGCCTGACATCAAAGCAAATTTAAAAGTGCTGACTAATGCTAATCGTAAATTCTCTAAGATCATTATTCATGTCGGCACTAATGATGTTCGACTCCGCCAGTCGGAGATCACCAAAATTAATATTAAAGAGGTGTGTGAACTTGCAAGTACGATGTCAAGGACTGTAATTTGCTCTGGCCCCCTTCCTGTTCGCAGGAGTGATGAGATAGTTAGTAGATTGTGTTCGCTCAACGGTTGGCTGTCTAAGTGGTGTCCGCTTAATAATATAGAATTCATAGACAATTGGAAAAGTTTTTGGGGCAAACCTGACCTGTTGAAAAGAGATGGTATTCATCCCTCCTGGGATGGTGCTGCTCTTCTCTCTAGTAATATGGCTCATAGTCTTAGAGCTCAAACATGACAATCTGGGGCTCAGGTCAGGAAGCAGACAGACTGGCTAAACCGACTGTCTGCTAGCGGCCTCGCGTCACCAAGGTCAGATAAATCCTATCACATAGAGCCTCTTTCACCTAGCTATCATCATATAGAGACTGTGTCTGTTCCCCGAATTTGGAAATCCAAAAAACGTTTAAACCCAACTAAGGTTAAAAATTTAATTGATGTTCAACAAATAAAAAACAGCTATAATACAGATGAGCAAATACTAAAGCTTGGGTTGCTGAATATTCGATCGCTTACTTCAAAAGCACTCGTTGTTAACGATATGATTTCAGATAATAACCTAGATGTGCTGTGTTTGACAGAAACCTGGCTAAAACCAAACGATTACATTACTTTAAATGAATCAACCCCGCAAGATTACTGTTATAAACATGAGCCTCGTCTGAAACGCAAAGGGGGTGGTGTTGCTGTAATTTATAGTAATAGTTTCAAAACCACTAAGAAATCAAGTTTTAAATATAATTCTTTTGAAGCATTGGTGCTTAATGTAAAAATATATAGTGTAAACGATAAATCACGTTTGAGATTTGTGCTGGCTACTGTATACAGGCCACCAGGGCACCATACAGACTTTATCAAAGAATTTGCGGACTTTCTATCAGAATTAATATTGACTGCAGATAAAGTACTAATTGTTGGTGATTTTAATATACACATCGATAATGAAAAAGATGCATTGGGATTGGCATTTAAAGACATTGTAAATTCAATTGGAGTTAGACAACACATGTCAGGACCTACTCATCGTCGTAATCATACTCTAGATCTAATATTATCACACGGAATAGATGTGGATGCCGTTGAAATTCTGCAGCAGAGCGATGACATCTCAGATCATTATCTAGTCTCGTGTAAACTTCATTTAGCCAAAGCTGCAAAGCCGACTCCGTGTTACAAATATGTTAGACCTATCACTTCTGCTACTAAAGATTGCTTCATTAATAATCTTCCTAATCAGTTTCATCATCTCAGCATCCCAGATAGCTTAGAAGAACTAGATATTACAACAGAAACGTTTATCCTCTCTTTTCCAGCACTTTAGACACAGTTGCTCCGTTGCGCTTAAAGAAGATTAAAGAAAAATAGTCCAACGCCGTGGTACAACGAGCACACTCGGCCCTTAAGAGAGCAGCCAGAAAAATGGAGCGCAACTGGAAGAAAACAAAACTAGAGGTATTTCGCATTTCATGGAAAGAGAGCTCAATTACTTACAGAGAGGCTTTAAAAGCAGCTAGATCTGCTTATTTTTCAACCCTATTAGAAGAAAATAAACATAATCCTAGGTATTTATTTGAAACAGTGGCTAAACTAACGAAAAATAAAGCTTCAAGCACCGAAGTTTTCCAAGCAACACAGCAGTAATGACTTTATGAACTTCTTCACTTATAAGATTGATAATATCAGGGACAAAATTATCACTATGCAACCGTCTACTACAGTATCACATCAGGCAGTGCAATTGTAGTCTCCCTGAGGAAAAAATTTGATTCATTCATTGCTATAGGAGAGGGAAGAATTTACTAAACTCATTAAATCATCTAAATC
>NC_138239.1:2051415-2218915 GCF_964197995.2 Scardinius erythrophthalmus
AGTGGCTAAACTAACGAAAAATAAAGCTTCAAGCACCGAAGTTTCCAAGCAACACAGCAGTAATGACTTTATGAACTTCTTCACTTATAAGATTGATAATATCAGGGACAAAATTATCACTATGCAACCGTCTACTACAGTATCACATCAGGCAGTGCATTGTAGTCTCCCTGAGGAAAAATTTGATTCATTCATTGCTATAGGAGAGGAAGAATTTACTAAACTCATTAAATCATCTAAATCTACAACATGTGTGTTAGACCCTATACCGACTAAGCTACTGAAAGAAATACTTCCAGAGGTCATAGATCCTCTTCTTAACCCTCTATGGTACGCAATATGATATCAGTGAGGAAAAAATTGTTTGTTATGTTTTTCCTGCTTAAAAATGGACATTATAACAATATCAATAAACATTATCATTATTTTTTTAATTTATTTATTAATTAAAAGTTTGTTGCCTCAAGGCAACATTGTACCACAATGGACAAATTTAAACATTTGACATTTTCATGAAGAAAAAATGTATATATTTATTGAAAACATCAATTTCTTTAACTAAACACTTGAACAAACATATTTATCAAGTTTTTAATGAATTACACATTTCATATTTAATAAAAAGTAACATTTATTATCCAGCTGTTGCCCTCAGGCAACATTGTACCATCGTGGAACGCAAGTACTACAAACCATCATATCATCAAGTTATCATATCAAAACATTACAATTGGTGTTGTTTCAAGGTTAAAACATTAAAAATCACCATAACCTCATCCTAACTCTGCTGTCTCTCCGGTAGAGGACCCAGGCCTCAACAACAGCAAGATCAAACATGCGGAAGACCTCCCTGGCCGACCTAATGACCCGTGTGGGGTCAGGAGAGGCCTGACCCCCCCCAGGGGCCTGACAGGAGCCCCCCGATTATCCGAGACCCCCAGAAGTAGCACCGCCTTCATCCTCAGTTTGGCGCCACTCGCCCCTGTCCCACTAACCCACTATTTGTCCAATTGACCACTATAGTGGCCAAATGTCCCGTCGACCCCCGCTGACCAATCACAAGCCACGCCCCCCTCACACGGACCCACTATTTGTCTAATTACCCACTATAGTGGCCAAATATCCCCTCGACCCCTGCTGACCACTTACAAGCCACGCCCCCGTCTCACAAACCAACTATTTGTTCGATTACCCACTATAGTGGCCAAATGCCCCGTTGACCCCCCTGACCGGTCCCAAGCCACGCCCCCCATCCCACGAACCAACTATTTGTCCGATTGCCCACTATAGTGGCCCAATGTCATGTTGACCCCCCTGACCGGTCCCAAGCAACGCCCCCATCCCACGAACCCACTATTTGTCCGATTGCCCACTATAGTGGCCAAATGTCCCGTTGACCCCCCGACCGGTCCCAAGCCACGCCCCCGTCCCACGAACCCACTATTTGTCCGATGGCCCACTATACTGGCCAAATGTTATGTTGACCCCCCTGACCGGTCCCAAGCCATGCCCCCGTCCCACAAACCCACTATTTGTCCGATTACCCACTATAGTGGCCAAATGTCCCGTTGACCCCCCTGACCGTTCCCAAGCCACGCCCCGTCCCACGAACCAACTATTTGTCCGATTGCCCACTATAGTGGCCAAATGTCCCGTTGACCCCCCGACCGGTCCCAAGCCATGCCCCGTCCCACGAACCCACTATTTGTCCGATTACCCACTATAGTGGCCAAATGACCAGTCGGCCCCCGCTGACCACTCACAAGCCACGCCCTCGTCCCACAAACCCACTATTTATCCGATTTCCCACTATAGTGGCCAAATGTCCCGTCGAACCATGCTGAGTTTTCAGTTTGCAAAAATGCAAATACATTTAGATAATTCAAACTTCTTTCCTTACAAATAAAATATACTTTCAAGTATTCAAACCTAGTATGCCTGGTATGGCCTTATGCTATTCCATTATGGTACAATGTTGCCTCGAGGCAACATGCAGTTTTATGTCATTTCCTATGAAACATTTGATGATATATAATGTAAAGTTTTTGAAAATACTTCTTTACTTACCAGTGAAGGTGACTCAGATTTTTTGTAACTGATTATCTAGACAGAAATGAGTGAAAAATGCCCTTTTCAGTGGAGAAAATATGGAGCCATGTGACATGTGCCCGTGTGCTGAAGAGGGACCAAAATGGACCCCTGTGGGTCATGTGACCACTCTTTTGCATTTTCAACAGTTAGTATTTGAGTTCCCCTCCCCTTAGAGAGCATTGACCAATTAAATTTTATTAAGTTTTTATTATAAAAAGCTAAAATAGACTATGTTGCCTGGAGGCAACACCGTACCATAGAGGGTTAATATCATTAATTCGTCTTTGTCTCTAGGATACGTACCAAAAAACTTTAAGCTGGCTATGATTAAACCGCTTGTTAAAAAAACGCAACTTGATCCTTCAGAATTAGTCAATTACAGGCCGATCTCGAATCTACCTTTTCTGTCAAAGATATTAGAAAAGGCAGTATCCTCACAACTGTGTTCCTTTCTTGAAAGAAATGATATCTGCGAGGATTTCCAGTCCGGATTTAGACCGTACCATAGTACCGAAACAGCTCTCGTTAGAGTCACAAATGATTTGCTCTTATCATCCGATCGTGGTTGTATCTCTCTATTAGTGTTACTCGATCTTAGTGCTGCATTTGACACCATCGACCACAACGTTCTTTTAAATAGATTAGAACATTATGTTGGCATTACGGGAAATGCACTAGCATGGTTTAAATCATACTTATCTGACCGTTATCAGTTTGTAGTAGTAAATGATGAGATGTCTCATCGATCACAAGTTCAGTATGGCGTACCACAAGGCTCAGTACTAGGACCGCTGCTGTTCACTCTGTACATGCTACCCTTAGGAGATATCATTAGGAAACATGGCATTAGCTTTCACTGTTATGCCGATGATACTCAGCTCTATATTTCGTCAAAACCTAACGAAACTTATCAATTCACAAAATTAACGGAATGCATAGCGGATATAAAAAATTGGATGACTTGTAATTTCCTACTTCTAAATTCTGAAAAAACAGAGTTTCTAATTATTGGACAAAAAACTTCCTCACGTAATAATCTAGAATACTGTCTAACACTTGATGGCTGCTCTGTTAAGTCTTCGTCGTCGGTTATGAACCTGGGTGTGCTCTTTGATACCAATCTTTCATTTGAAAGTCACGTGTCTAGTATCTGTAAAACTGCATTTTTCCATCTTAAAAATATATCTAAATTACGCCATATGCTCTCATTGACAAATGCGGAACAATTAGTTCATGCGTTCATGACCTCAAGGCTAGATTATTGTAATGCTCTACTGGGTGGTTGCCCTGCACGCTTAATAAACAAACTACAGCTGGTTCAAAACGCAGCAGCTCGAGTTCTTACCAGAACCAGGAAGTATGACCATATTAGCCCAGTTCTGTCAAAACTGCATTGGCTCCCTATTAAACATCGCATCAATTTTAAAATATTGCTGATTACTTACAAAGCACTGAATGGTTTAGCTCCGCAGTGCTTGAGCGAGCTCTTAACGCATTATAGTCCGTCACGTCTATTACGATCTCAAAATTCCGGCCAGTTGATAATACCTAGAATATCAAAATCGACTGCTGGCGGTAGATCCTTTTCCTATTTAGCACCAAAACTCTGGAACAGTCTTCCTACCATTGTCCGGGAAGCAGACACACTCTGTCAGTTCAAAGCCAGATTAAAGACACATCTCTTTGACCTAGCTTTCACATAATACATTATAGACTTCTATAATTCAGTGTTAGGCTGCATAGATTAGGTCAGCCGGAACCGGGAACACTTCCCAAAAATCCTGATGTACTCGTTACATCATGAGAAGAATGGCATCTACGCTAATTTTAGTGTCTGTGTTTATCCCGAGGTTTTCCTGCAGCCTGCCGGATCCAGGCCGTATCCAGATCTGACGAAGGACCTTCACCTGGACCGATGACAACGCAGTGCTGAAGTGCCAACTAGTCTCTCCCTATGGAGGATCCCACTACCACTCTACAGATAAGGCGTTGTCGGGAAAATTCGTCTCGCGGTCCTACCCCAAAGCAACAAATAAAATAAAATTCCTTATCAAATTCCTTATCAAAATTTATAAGGAAAGACAAGTATTTTGTTTAGGCTTGGCTTGTAGGGAATTCCAAACCTGCGTATATTTAAACGCACATAACTATAGAACCCATTCTAAATGCTCATGTGAACGCCATCAGCGTTTCTCACAGGTTCGTGTTTAAAGTCTGTGTAGAGGGAATGGTGTCGTCTTAGCGGCCCCTAATTTAATAACAAATGATCATTGCGACGGAAGCAAATCAATTAAAACTAACTTTAGATGGAAATAACTTAACTCTGCTTAAAGCCGAAACAATCTCTGTTACCTTAAATTATACGCTTATCTCTGTAAAGCTGCTTTGAGACAATCTACATTGTTAAAAGCGCTATATAAATGAAGATGACTTGACTTGACATCTGGATCTTTCAGCAGCGTATATTATTCAAACATGTTGTTTGTCCACAGCGTTTGTCAACATCTGCGTTTCGTGACATCGCAATCTTCTTGTAAACAGACCCACTCGCTGCACGTCGACTGAACACATGTGAAGCGAGTGACAGATGCGATGATGAAATGAGGCTAGTTATCTTGCGCTTGAAGCGTAGTTGTCTACGCTGGAAGCGGTCATATGCAAACGACTGCTACGTCACTTCGTACCGTGACGTCACTTCATACCATGGATCCAGAACGAGCTGTATTTAGAGCTTGATTAAATAAATGCTTCGTTTATAATGGGGAGGACGCAGAGCCGGCCCTAGACCTTTGGGGGCCCTATGCAAAATTTGGTTAGAGGCCCCTTTGACCATTTTAAGTAAGGCCTAAAGAAAAGCAATGACTACCTAATAACTATACGGTACATATTATTATTATTATTATTATATCTACTATGTTTGATGTCTAACAGAAAAAAACAGTGATACCACTGAGCTGAGCAGAAGTGTTGAGGAGATTCCCCCTTCTATGTAGAGTGCTTTGAGTGCCTAGAAAAGCGCTATATAAATGTAATGATTTATTATTTTTATTATTATAAGTGCAAGCTGAACACACATTGATGAACTTGCTGAATAAAAAGACTGATAAAGTGATTTTCTCTGACCAAACCAATCTTTTATTGACAACAGTTTAAGAGGCACAAGCATATATATAATTTAAATTAAATAGAGCAAATAAAATAACATTTAAATAAAATAATATATAAAATAATAAATAGAACATTCAAATGTTAGAATCTTTCAAATAAACAAAACAATAACATCTAAAACACCACAAACAAGATCAATAGTAACAAAAATAATAATAATAACAATAATAACATTTCAATAGAACTATTCAAATCTAGTTTAAAATAAAAGACAGAACTTACCAGCATTGTCAGCTTCTTGTGTGACACTAGAGCTGGAGGTAGGGATGGATGGACCTGCTAAAAAAAAAAAAAAAAAAAAAAAAATGTAATTGACTGACTGAACTGAAATGACCCGTGTCCCTAGCATCAAACCTGGAAGATTTAAAAATGCAATCTGCCATTTTCTTTTAAAGTTACTTTAGATAAATTGTATTTTCAACATTAGCAGCTTTGCTCAATAAAACAGCTACTACAAACCCACCTCATGACAAATTTCATGTATGAGCAAAGGACAGGACATTACAACCACTGGGGAATATTATCTATCTCTATAAATAAAACACAACATTGTCAGCTACTTGTGAACTAGGAATTGATGGAGCTGCAATGAAAAAAGAAAAGAAAATAATTATATATAAAAGTAAAATTAATTTTTAAAATGCAGAAGGTTATCATTTTTACAACCCCTTTATACTCACCAACAGCTAGTGCTTTGTTCACTGGCAGCATGTATTTTAAAAGTGATCGACTTTGTGCAGATACAGATTATTAACGTTATCCATACAGGTATTGGACAATTAGGCTTACATACCTTTTTCTTCTTGTTTCTTCTCTTCCTCCAGTCTTTTCTTCTTAAGTTTTTCATTTCCAGAAAGATATTTTCTTTTTTTCTCAGACATCGTCAACGCTCGACGTCAAAGTCACGACTAACTGACTGACTGACAACGAGTGACATCATAGGGTCATTTCAGGGTCAAGACTCGCGGTCGCGGGAAAATTGTTAATCGCTATAAAAAATAAATAAATAACAACTGTGCTTATCATGATGCCTGATAAAGAGCGTTGTAGGCCCATTTATTTGTATTTATTTATTTTATGTTACTTTTTATGTGTGAATTTTTTTCTCTAGCAGTGACTTTAGGGGGCCCTCTGCTGGCCACGGGGCCCTTTGCAATTGCAAAGGTTGTTTAGTGGCTGGGCCGGCTCTGGGAGGACGTCTTAAGCTATGAAACTTGCAGGACGTTTTAATGGTACAAAGACCTCTTATATACCAAAATATCAAGGCAAATTTGGTTTCTCATGTCATGACCCCTTTAACATATAAACACGTGTATAACTTTGAAAGAAAACGTAAAAAAACTTCTTAACCTGTTAAGCTGCAACTTTTGAAAAATCCCCAGAAATGACATACCCAAACTGAAACAGATACAGTTCATGAACCCTTTGTACTAAAAGCACAAGTATGATCTCATTTGAAAGCTGACACCTGGCAGTTTATTGTAAATGTAGAATTAATTATTGTCATAATGAAAAAAAATGTTATAAATAGCTTCAAAGTTTTGTAAAGTTATTAGAAATTATTTTTTATGAAACATCCTTATGAAAATAAAATTGAAGTTGGCACTGTAGCAATCTAGAAATGCACTACAGCTAAAACCACGTCTAAACATTTTACCTCACATTTTAAACTGTATCAAATGCATTTGTTGAATAAAGTAACATTTCAGTAAGCATTCAAAAAATCATAAAAGTATAACTTCTAGGTGGCAGGTGCACCTAGGGCTAGCTAGCATGTTAGCTTAGCACACCATCAATACACGACAATTTATGAGATTAAAACCATGTTTGTGCTCCAAACTTACTTTATAACGCAAGTGAGTATTTTAAATAATCTTCTGTGATCTAATTTGGCTTCAGTTAAAAAAATCAGACAGAAAATATACTATTGGTATAGCATTCTGCACAATGATAGTCTATATAGATTAGCATTACATTATAAATATAATCTATTATTATGGAAATACCTGGCATGGCTTGAAAAACACAGGTAACTCAAATATCATTGCAAACATGTTAATTGTCTTCAAAACATCTTTATCTGCATGATACAGCGCGATCTCTTGTTAGCTTTGTGTGTATCAGTGACGTCCTGGAATGTCACATGATCATGGCTCTTCTTCATGTTCCATATATGGACTATTATTGTGCATAATAGCGCCCTCAGGCTATTGGTATGAATTGAAAACACAGTATCAGAGTATCTAAGCGCTCATAATGATTACATCGACGCATTTGGGTATAAATTCAATAAATATTATTGAAATATTATTGAACCGTATATTATTGAACCGTTGCCCGCGCACTGGCAACGGTTAACAGGTTAAGGTCTGTCATCCCGCTTTCTGTTTTGAGTGTCTTCGTTCGGAGAGAGCCAACAGCCAATCGCAACAGGAGGACATCATTCACGGCATAGCAACCAATCAAAAGATTTTCAGAGAAGCTGCGATATGGCATTTGTTAAAGGTCCCGTATTATGCCCCTTTTCACAAGATGTAAAATAAGTCTCTGATGTCCCCAGAGTGTGTATGTGAAGTTTCAGCTCAAAATACCCAACAGATAATTTTTTACAGCATGTTTAAATTGTCATTTTTTGGGGCTCAGAAAAACGCGCTGTTTTAGTGTGTGCCCTTTAAATGCAAATGAGCTGCTGCTGGACGACACAGGGGGTGGAGCTTCATGAGCTCGCGCACAGTCACTCAGGACAATTTCATCTCACGCCACGGAATGATGATAATATCAGAAACTCTCAGTAACGGTGTTCATTTCGAGTCGGACAATAATGCCTACAGAGTCAGAGTGCTGTATAGAGATGAAACAGGTATAGTTTAGTAGTTTAATTACGGTTATTATAACGTATTTGTCATCTGCTTGTATGTATCCATTATTTATTAATAGCCTACAAGTCTGCTGTCTGAATGATGATCAAACATATACTGATGAGTTTAATAAAGTTTATTGTACATCACACAAAAGATGAAGCGTCAGTTTTACTTCAGAAAATCACCGTAAGAGCTGAGTAAACACAGTAAGTTATAAGAAGTGCGCAAGTACATAAACGAATTTCGGTAGAGTTGAGGGAGCATTCCTGTGGGCGGAGGTTAGTCAAAACACGGTTTTAATGACGTCATTAAAGAAGGAAGTAGAGGGATGTAGTCCAAACGGGCCGTTCGATGTAGTCAACTTCTGTTAAATAAAATATCTCGCTTGGCATTGAACTTTGAGCTTTATAATTTTACAGATATTATTTATACTCTAACAGCAACATTACACACTAACTAAAGTTTGAAACATGGGATCACGAAGAACGGGACCTTTAACAGCAAGGTCTGAGCCCCGCCCCTTAAAGTGTTAAAACTGACTCGTGTGCGTAAAGATTTCAGCTGCGCGTGTTCAAATCTGCGCGCGCGTGTAGAAAAGAACTCGAGCGTGTGTTCAAATCTGTTAATTTTTTGTCCTCCAGTTTGGGATTTGAGAGTTCTGCATGTTTACATTTTACGTGCGAGCTTTGTCACGTTGCTCACACTGTTGTAATTCCCTTGCACGCTGTGTTTATGCGCTTGCGCTGTTTTGTCCACCATTTGACGCCATACGCCCCTTACTGCTGATTGGTTACAAGTGTGTTTTGGTAGTCGGTCTGACAGTTTTCAAAAGTGTTTTTCAAAAACTACTGATCCTTTAAGGCTAAAATAATCAACCAAACAAGCTGTTTGAATGGAGTGAATTTGAATGAATATTAAAGGGTAAGTTCGGTATTTTACACTTAAAGCCCTGTTTACAGATTGTTTCTGATGAAATAGACACATGCTGCTGTCCCGAGAATTTTAGGTTTCTTTCGCTTTCCCCAAAACCTCTAGAATGGGTGTATAGGTGCACTCGAACAATCCTTCATAAAACGCATTAAACTTTCGTTTACAAAGACGAGAAACTCACCGAGTGGTCAGGGGTGTTCACTGATATGCTCACACAAACATCGCTGCAAAAGATGCTTTCCAACAGGTGTTTTACCATTCGTTGTAAAACTGTGGACCTATTTTTCCAAACGTCTCACACCCGTAGATTCTTCCGTTGAGAGCTTGAATAATAGACACTCCAGCCCAGTTGGTGGCAATAATGCACCTTTGCCAAATGCAAGCAAACCACTGGCATTTCATTGAATACACAGAAGAAGCAGCGGCGGAGTAATACCGTACCTCACACAGCTCACCCAATACAAGTCAATGGAGTTGGACAAAAACTACGATAAAACCTGTTGGAAAGCATCTTTTGCAGCGATTTTTGTGTGAGCATATCAGTGAACACCCCTGACCACTCGGTGAGTTTCACGTCTTTGTAAACGAAAGTTTAATGCGTTTTATGAAGGATTGTTCGAGTGCACCTATACACCCATTCTAGAGGTTTTGGGGAAAGCGAAAGAAACCTAAAATTCTCGGGACAGCAGCATGTGTCCAAATTTTAATCTTAACCGTTCTATTTCATCAGAAACAATCTGTAAACAGGGCTTTAAGTGTAAAATACCGGACTTGTCCTTTAACCCCTTAAACCCGAAGTCTCTCAAATGACTTCATAACCACAGACGTCAAAGCAACAGGTCTGTAGTCATTAGGCATGTGCCGGTATCAACTTTTCATGCTGCGATTAATTGATTGAGCTTTTACCACGGTATACAGTATTATCACGATATTTTAATTGCTCAAGAGAAATGGATGGATTGGTGGGGGGGATGTAGAAAAAAAACTACTTGCATTACAATAGTGATTGTCAAAACATTTGGTAACTAAATAGAATTTTACACAATTTTCACGCTTTCAATTCTTGGGATTTGATTTCAATCTTGATTCAGTATTGACTTTTTGGATAATTATTAGGTAGGCTACAGTAGATAGACGTTAATTTTTCTCAAGAAAAAATATATCTCACATAATGCTGTAAACATACAGAGAGCCCTGTCTGCTGGTATTATTAAAGGTTAAAAATGAACTAATAAATTAAATATAATTTGGTTTTCATTATAATAACAATTATGACACAAGTAAAAATATAATACAAATGTAATATAGTGCACATATTTAGCAAAATACTCCTCTCTATATCTATTTTTTTCTAGTCAACTAACGTGTTGGTCATTAAATGGCTTTCCTGAGGTAAATGTAAGTTCTGTGACATAATTGTTCACCTGCAGTTTTATTGACCTCTTTCCGTGGTTGAAAAACACTGAATGATCGATATTATGTATGAGGCATATATACCTTTAGGTAAGTTGTAGCCTACTGTATCTTTAAATAAAAAGTAACAGATGATCGGTTTACTTGAACTGAGGCGCTACAGTGATCTGTCAAGTCACATTTACAAGCACCAAAACAGTATTTATTGTCTGAATTTCGTAATAAAATGGACAGAACATGAGAGCTGAGAATTGTTTTCATACAATAATAACCTGCTCTGTCTAGTCTGTCGGTCTCCGTGTCCTCTTTGCTCCGCGATTTTTCTCTGCGTGAGAAACTGCATGTGGCGCGAGAGCGTTTAAATTGCGTGAGTCTCACGCTGAATGCGTATTGACAGCTCTGCTTTTAGAAGGGGGATAAATCGTCGGCAGCGTTCCTCCTTCCGCCGTGCTTCTTCTCCATGTGAGGATTGTTTACATTAGACTAGAGTGCGCACTGCGTCGCATGCACACAGTGCTATACATGTGGGGATTGTTTACATCAGAGGGCGCACGTGTTTCGCGCAGCATATACGCAGTGTTTGTTTAAGCGGTTGATGGAAAATAAGCGAATACGCGTTCTATAAATATAAATTCTGATCTATTATTTTTCACGGTATTTTGAAGTGCCCACGATAACAATATCGTGCATATTCATTACCGCGATTTATCGCATTACCGAATACCGGCACATGCCTAGTAGTCATTTAGTCCAGTGATTTTAGGTTTCTTGGGTACAGGGATAGTGGTGGAGTGTTTGAAGCAGGCAGGGACTACAAGCAGCTCCAGTGATCTGATTGACAGCTGTATAGCAAAGACTGGTGAGACTGAAAACTTAGCTTCTCTGATCTCCCTTGTCAGTGTGTTTTTGGCCTGTTTGTACAAGGCGTTGTCCTCGCTCCTGTAGGCATCCTCTTTGGCCTGGTGAAGCTGTTTGAGTTTTGCAGTGAACCATGGCTTATCATTATTATATGTAAAATAAGACCTGCTGGGAACACACATGTCCTCACAGAAGCTGATGTAGGATGTTACAGTGTCAGTGAGCTCATTTGATTCGTTATTTTACATTTGATTGATTTTACATTTGATTACTTAAATTTCTATAGTATTGTTTACCTGAATAATAACCTACTGTTAGACCCACCTGAAAAACTTAAAGCCCTGTTTATTTCATAGGCTATCTTTCTTTATTCTATTTTATTTATTTGTGCTGTTTGAAATTTTGTAATTTTTTCTTATTTTATTACTGAATTTTTACATGTTTTTTTTATGAAAATAAAATTAAGCATAGAAGAAAAGTAGATTTTTGTTTGTATATACAGTACTGTCAATTACAGTTCTTAGAAAATCGGAATCGGCAAAAATCAGTATCGGCAGGTCACACTAACAAAACAAATCTGAAATTGGAATAGGCCAAAAAAAAATTGCAATCAGTGCATTTCTAATTTACTTGAATTCATATACTGTACGGTTTGATAATTGTGTTGAATAATGTGTTGTTATGGTCTCTTGAGGTTGTCTGAACATTTCTGTTGATCCTGAAGACAGATGTGCAAA
The DNA here is from genome assembly GCF_964197995.2 of Scardinius erythrophthalmus. Lineage (NCBI taxonomy): Eukaryota > Metazoa > Chordata > Actinopteri > Cypriniformes > Leuciscidae > Scardinius > Scardinius erythrophthalmus. Next base: position 2,063,474 of record NC_138239.1, read on the forward strand.
TGCTCCAGATGACAAAGATAAATGCAGTAAGAGTTAGTATGTCTTATAACATGCTTTTTGATTTATAAACCTCTTTTTCAGTTGTTTCAATTCACCCATTAAACTTTGATTTAAAAATCAAGATAATTATCATACAACATATAAAAAGTAACCATATTTATTAGTAAAAATATAAGTTGTTAGTGTACAAATTCTTCACGTACACCAGCTCTCACTTACAATGACTTTCTCAAGCCTGTTCTGGTGACCCCCAGCACTGCAGATTTTGGATGCCTCCCTCATCAGACACACCAAATCAGGTCTTGCAGTCTCCATGATCTGATGAGTTGAATCAAGGTAGGTGTGTCTAATGAGGGAGATCAGTGCTGGGAGTCTGAGAAGCATTTATTTCTTGACCATAAACCAAATGAACAGACAAATGTACGAAATCTGCTCAAATTCTCAGTAGTCATTTTTATTGTATGCCTCTTTAGTCATTCATGATTGGAGAGTGTCAATAATGAACAGGCCAATGTTAACTGTGATGAATATGCATGCTGAAATTACAATACACCTATAGGTTTATTTAAAAAAAAAAACACACACACACAATATATTACATCACTTTACAAATGCATATATGTATCATTTAAACCCATCTCTTATTTCTTTGTGTTGAAGGGGAAGAAACTAGTAAATACGTTCTGCGTTTTGAAGGGTGTAAATGGAGGTGTGTCATCTGTGTTAAGGAAACATCAACTACTGTCACACCACTGTCACCCACTTACACTAACAAATCAACATTAAGTTTCGCATCACTGTCACACACTACTACTGACAAATCAACATCAAGTTTCACATCACCGTCCCACACTACTACTGACAAATCAACATCAAGTTTCACATCACCGTCCCACACTACTACTGACAAATCAACATCAAGTTTCACATCACCGTCACACACTACTACTGACAAATCAACATCAAGTTTCACATCACCGTCACACACTACTACTGACAAATCAACATCAAGTTTCACATCACCGTCCCACACTACTACTGACAAATCAACATCAAGTTTCACATCACCGTCACACACTACTACTGACAAATCAACATCAAGTTTCACATCACCGTCACACACTACTACTGACAAATCAACATCAAGTTTCACATCACCGTCACACACTACTACTGACAAATCAACATCAAGTTTCACATCACCGTCCCACACTACTACTGACAAATCAACATCAAGTTTCACATCACCGTCCCACACTACTACTGACAAACCAACATCAAGTTTCACATCACCGTCCCACACTACTACTGACAAATCAACATCAAGTTTCACATCACTGTCCCACACTACTACTGACAAACCAACATCAAGTTTCACATCACCGTCACACACTACTACTGACAAATCAACATCAAGTTTCACATCACCGTCCCACACTACTACTGACAAACCAACATCAAGTTTCACATCACCGTCACACACTACTACTGACAAATCAACATCAAGTTTCACATCACTGTCACACACTACTACTGACAAATCAACATCAAGTTTCACATCACCGTCACACACTACTACTGACAAATCAACATCAAGTTTCACATCACCGTCACACACTACTACTGACAAATCAACATCAAGTTTCACATCACTGTCACACACTACTACTGACAAATCAACATCAAGTTTCACATCACCGTCACACACTACTACTGACAAATCAACATCAAGTTTCACATCACCGTCCCACAATACTACTGACAAACCAACATCAAGTTTCACATCACCGTCACACACTACTACTGACAAATCAACATCAAGTTTCACATCACCGTCACACACTACTACTGACAAATCAACATCAAGTTTCACATCACCGTCACACACTACTACTGACAAATCAACATCAAGTTTCACATCACCGTCACACACTACTACTGACAAATCAACATCAAGTTTCACATCACCGTCACACACTACTACTGACAAATCAACATCAAGTTTCACATCACCGTCACACACTACTACTGACAAATCAACATCAAGTTTCACATCACCGTCACACACTACTACTGACAAATCAACATCAAGTTTCACATCACCGTCACACACTACTACTGACAAACCAACATCAAGTTTCACATCACCGTCACACACTACTACTGACAAATCAACATCAAGTTTCACATCACCGTCACACACTACTACTGACAAATCAACATCAAGTTTCACATCACTGTCACACACTACTACTGACAAATCAACATCAAGTTTCACATCACCGTCACACACTACTACTGACAAACCAACATCAACTTTCACATCACTGTCACACACTACTACTGACAAACCAACATCAAGTTTCACATCACCGTCCCACACTACTACTGACAAATCAACATCAAGTTTCACATCACCGTCACACACTACTACTGACAAATCAACATCAAGTTTCACATCACCGTCACACACTACTACTGACAAACCAACATCAAGTTTCACATCACCGTCACACACTACTACTGACAAATCAACATCAAGTTTCACATCACCGTCACACACTACTACTGACAAATCAACATCAAGTTTCACATCACCGTCACACACTACTACTGACAAACCAACATCAACTTTCACATCACTGTCACACACTACTACTGACAAACCAACATCAAGTTTCACATCACCGTCCCACACTACTACTGACAAATCAACATCAAGTTTCACATCACCGTCACACACTACTACTGACAAATCAACATCAAGTTTCACATCACCGTCACACACTACTACTGACAAACCAACATCAAGTTTCACATCACCGTCACACACTACTACTGACAAACCAACATCAAGTTTCACATCACCGTCACACACTACTACTGACAAATCAACATCAAGTTTCACATCACCGTCACACACTACTACTGACAAATCAACATCAAGTTTCACATCACTGTCACACACTACTACTGACAAATCAACATCAAGTTTCACATCACCGTCACACACTACTACTGACAAATCAACATCAAGTTTCACATCACCGTCACACACTACTACTGACAAATCAACATCAACTTTCACATCACTGTCACACACTACTACTGACAAATCAACATCAAGTTTCACATCACCGTCCCACACTACTACTGACAAATCAACATCAAGTTTCACATCACCGTCACACACTACTACTGACAAACCAACATCAAGTTTCACATCACCGTCCCACACTACTACTGACAAATCAACATCAAGTTTCACATCACCGTCACACACTACTACTGACAAATCAACATCAAGTTTCACATCACTGTCACACACTACTACTGACAAATCAACATCAAGTTTCACATCACCGTCACACACTACTACTGACAAACCAACATCAACTTTCACATCACTGTCACACACTACTACTGACAAACCAACATCAAGTTTCACATCACCGTCCCACACTACTACTGACAAATCAACATCAAGTTTCACATCACCGTCCCACACTACTACTGACAAACCAACATCAAGTTTCACATCACCGTCACACACTACTACTGACAATCCAAAATCAAGTTTCACATCACCGTCACACACCACCATTAAAAAAACAACTACCAGTTTCACACTACCTGTGACAACTAACAATCCAACTACAGATGATCTAAAAAACAAGGATGGATCTATTAGTTCCTCAAAAGCATCGTAAGTGTATGGTTACCAGTGACTTAAAATAAAAACTTTCATTACAGAATACAGAGTGATTTTTCAATTTTGCAGAGACGCCTTGGACAATCTGAAGTCTAAGATGGAAGAGATGAGAAACAACAATATAAGCAACAAACCCATTGTCATGGAGAATGTTATTGGCCTTATTCACATACAAGACAAGAACACAGAAGCCAGAGACACATGTTACTCTTCAGATCCGGGCAGCATAAATGTAAGACTTGAGAAACAATAAAACAAGGTATTATTTCTCATTTATTATGCTATTTCTTTTCACAGGTTACTGATTGTCAAAGTGACCTGCAGACAGACATCCCCTGGTCTGTAAAGATTCCCAGCGAGGCCTTCAATAAATCACGACTGGAAAACAATGGATCTGCATTACTTGGAGTTCTACGGTTCAAAAACATGGAAAAGGTACTCACAATTAAAAAAATAAAGGAACGTTTATGGGATAGTTCACGCAAAAAATTGTCACTTATCTCTGTTCCATCATGACAAATCTCTTGACCTCAGAAGAGCTGGATATTGGTACACATTGGAGGTTATGATTTGCTATTGGCCCTAAGAAAATATAGTTTTTATCAGCTTTCTTAAGTCCAAAATCACTATTATTGGTTGGTGCTTACTGCTTATTGTTTTGCACACAGTAAACCAAAATGTTTGGAGAGTAGCATCAAGTTTAGAGAGAGTGTACCTGATGCATCATTCTAATATAAATAAGTTCATATCGCCAAAATGTCAATCAAGTCAATAAAATTTTAATTTTCCATATCCACGAGTAAAGCTACTAGTGTTTCTGTTTAAAAGAGATCCCGAAGATGGAACTGCTAATAATAATCAGTGGGGAGGCACGATATATTGACCACATATCAATATCGGCATTTAATGTTATCGTTATCGATCTGATAAGAAAATTAGGCCGATATATCAAGGCCGATATATAATTACTTAGATAGATTGTTTACTTCATCTGAGAGATGCGCGCTGTTCACCATGATGGTTTTGAATGATTGGAATCACTTCGAAAAGGAAGATACAGTTAAGTGCAACATGTGAAGCACAAATCTGTCACATAGACTTCATAACATTATAATAAGAGCACGCCTGTGAAAGAATGTGGTGGATTCTTGTTTGCCGGTGTGTTTCGGCTTAACGAGCATGTTGTGGCAGAAAGAGTGCATCTATGGAAAAAAGCCTTCATGACAAACACAGTCAAGTTCGCTTGAGCATTCGCAACATTTTGTGTCATTGTAAGTTGTAATATTTTGCGTGTATATATCTGATTAATCTAATATAGGATGCGTTTGTTTGACTTTGAGTTAATGAATGATGCAGTAAGCGCTTAATTGTAGGCCTACTGGTGATCAACTTATAACATTTATCATTTATAACTATAATTAGGACATGCCATTATAATGAGAATACTATTGTAATAAAACGTTATGAATTCCATGGGTTTAGTTGCCGTGTTTCAGCGCATTATTGTGGAAATAGCGCGTCCAAAACAGGGATTACATGTTCTGACCAACACAGTTAAGTTCGCTTGTGCATTCACGTCATTTTGTGCCATCATAATAGTCATAATATTAAGTTTATGAAATATACTGTAAATATCTGATTAATCTCAGGATGCGTTTCGTTGATTTAAACAACCTGCTAGAAAAGTTCTTCAGTTTCCCAGTGTTAGTTCTCTTCAGCTTCATCGCGCAAGATCAAACAGCAATGCAAAACATTAAAAGCTATAATTGGGACTGTCATATTATTATAATTGTATACACTATTGTAATAAAAAGTTGTCAATTTTATGGTTTAGTTGCATTCTTCAGCAACTTTTGAGTTGATTAACCTTCTATCAAAGCAATTCAGTTTAACGTTCGTTCTCTACAGTTTTAGCGCCCGCAGCTCAAACAACAATGATGTAATTTGAAACAGTTAGCCTAATATTAAATATGTTTACTATTACTGTAATAGTAAAAATGTTTTTGTTTTTTTGCAAAAACATTGATGCGTTATTAATAACTAGCTTTTTTTTTTTGTACAATATGGTTTGATTAAAATAATTTCCTTATTGGCCGTGCGGAGGTGATTCCATTTTATGTATCCATGGCACATGCACTTTGTTTCTTTATATGCAGCCCAAAGTTATCCAATGAGTTGTTTGCATTATTTAGTTTGCATTTTATTTTAATTTTATTTATTTTTTGGTAACACTTTACAATAAGGTCTCATTTGTTAATGCATTAACAAACATGAACTAACAGAGAGCAATAGCCTTTGTTAATGTTAGTTAAAATATTTGTGTTCATGTGTTCATAGTGCATGTTAACAGATTCAACTTTGGATCTTAAAAATGTCTTATAAAATGTTGAGCTTAACATTAACTAAGATTAATAAATGCTGTAGAAGTATTGTTCATTAATTGTTGGTTCATTTTATCTAATGCTAACAAAATTAAACCTTATTATAAAGTGTTACCATTTTTTAATAAAGAAAGTTGGCCATTGGAGTGTAAAATTAATTTGAAAAGTTAAGGAATCTTACACTGCTTCAAACTAGGCTACTATATACTGTATGTTTGATTTATGTTGAAGTGTTTGGGACATGGCTTTTAATGGTGAGTCTTTTGTTATGTATACAGGCTATCAAAGTATATCAAAATTTGAATTTAGATTTATCTGCAAATATATCGGTTATCGGCTTTCAAATGTAAAAAATTATTGGTTATCCTATCGGCCAAAATATTCTTAACGGTGCATCTCTAATAATCAGGATAGTAGGAGATACCAGCGGATGCCAGCAGCCATATCACCCTGTAGCCCAAGACTGGTTGCCCACTGAAGCTAAGCCAGACTGAGCCTGGTTAGTAACTGGATAGGAGACTACTGAGAAAGCACCTGCTGGAAGAGGTGTTAGTGAGGCCAGTAGGGGGCGCTCACCCTGTGGTCTGTGTGGGTCCTAACACCCCAGTGTAGTGACGGAGACACTATACTGTCAAAGAGCACCGTCCTTCGGATGAGACGTTAAACCGAGGTCCTGACTCTCTGTGGTCACAAAAAAATCCCAGGATGTCCTTCGAAAGAGTAGGGGTGTAACCCCGGTGTCCTGGCCAAATTTGCCCAGTGGCCTCTGTCCATCATGGCCTCCTAATCATCCCCATATACTGATTGGCTTCATCACTGTCTCCTCTCCACCAGTAAGCTGGTGTGTGGTGGGCGTTCTGGCGCAATATGGCTGCCGTCGCATCATCCAGGTGGAGCTGCACATTGGTGGTGGTCGAGGAGATTCCACGTCAACTACGTCACCCATGAGAGAATATCATAAACTGGTCAACTGGATGATTTTGGGTCTCAACGAAGTTATACACATGACAGAATATTACACTAGGCTAGTTAGGGCTGTGCAGAAACTTGTATGTTCTGGGAAAACTTAAGTTGTATGGTCAGTGTCGGTCACAGTGCCTTTTAAATGCTGTTTTTGATCAGGCAATTATTTATTTACAAATTAAGCATTGTCATGTTCACTATTGTTATGATGCTTCTATTTTGTTTTTATCCTTTTTGTGACTATGAATTATTGTTTGAAAAGAGATACAGATTCCATTTTTGTGTTCCAGTGAAAATATAACAGCATAAGAGACATTTTTGTGTTAAAACTATGCTTTTAACAAATGTTTCTTGATCTATTGTACTCACACATTTATATTTGATTTGCTCTATTTCTTATTAGGATAAAACAAAAAATTACACAGTTTTGAACAATGAGGTTTATGGAATAATGATGTGGGCCAATATCTCCAACCTTACCAACAATATAGAAATGTTCTTTAAACAGAAAGATCTGGTAATGAAGGTTTTGTTCTTAAACATTTTATATATATAATATATTAATCAGACACTGTGAAAGCAAAATAAATATGTTCTTACAGGTCGGTGAGGCGTCCTGCAGTTCTTGGGGTGGCAAAGGTACATTTATTTATGGCTGTTTTGATCAGTTCCCATCAGCAAACCTAACTAATTTATATATATTTAATTCCTCTCTCTCTATTCTTCAAAGGAAATCTAACATGGACGACGTCCGGCTGTGAGACAGTAAAAATCGACAATAACACCATAAACTGCTCGTGTTCACATCTGACGTTCTTTGCAGTGCTGATGGTGAGAAGCTTCTCAGAGTTTCATTTAAAGACCCCATGAAATCAAAATCAAAGTCTTTTTGTAAAAGATCACTAAAGAGACTTAACAGATGAATGCATTTAAAATGTAAAGATCTGATTAGGGCTGTCACGATTACTTCATTAAATTAGAGTACTTGATTTAAAAAAATCCTCGATTGCAATTTACCCGTGTTGAGTAACCGGCAAAATACCGGAAGTGCCGCATTTCACAGATGAGAATCCATGAACCGCATTATTAGACAAATGCCTGCAATGTTTTCTAAGGCTGCACAATGTATTAAAACCATTTAAAAAGCATACTATGGCATAGTACTATTGTGAATTAAAAGGCTGCGATTCAATTAAATAAATATGTGCTCTGAGAGTTTAAATTTAAGTAAACATTTGAATTAAATTTCGTTTGGCTAATATTAAACAAGGATTTGAGTTGCTGTAAAGTGTAACACCACTAAGCCGTTGGCGTCCTTCGGCAGGCATTTGTTATAACACATAATGTGAATAAGATAATTGTTTATATTATGTATTTTAACAGTGTTGTTTTATAAATCCATATGATTACTTCCTTTTGATACTTTATTTGAACCAAATAATCTCTTTGATATTATTTAAGTCATTTTAAAGGTTTAGGTTTGCCTAGGTCTATTTTTATTAGCACAAAAATTATCTGATTACTCAATTAATTGTCAAAATAATCGAATGATTACTCGATTACCAAAATAATCATTAGCGACAGCCCTAGATCTTGATTCTTGCTAACAGGGTTTTAAAAGGGTTGTTTCGAATGTTTTCTCTTCTCAGTCTCCTCCAGATGTAAATCCAAACATCACAGCGCCGTATGTAGAATCATTGACCTTCATCACTTCTATGGGCTGTGGCATCTCCATGTTTTTTCTATCCGTCGCTCTGTTCATGCATTTCCTGTTACGGTAGAGTCTCTTAAATATAACATATAGTTACTTTAAGTTCTTTGACCAGTTGCTTTTGTTCCTCTTTTGGATAAAAGCTTCTGCTGGATGCATAAATATATGTTACAAATACAGGTTGTTTTTATCTTTGAACAGGAAAGCCAAATCAAATCAAGCCACGAAGATCTTGATGAACATGTTTGTGGCTTTGTTTCTCCTGAATTTATCCTTTTTGTCAAACGAGAGCGTCGCCAACACAGGAGACAAGGCTGCGTGTGTCTTCATAGCGCTGCTCATGCATTACTCCATGCTGACTACATTCACCTGGTTCTTCATTCAAGCTCTTCATATGTACTTATGGCTCATCAGACAGAACATCACCATCACAAACTACATGAGGAAGATCACCGTGTTCGGCTGGAGTGAGTTATATGAACAAAACTCCTGTTATACCTTTGCCTTACTGTAAGAAATATATATTTTTTAAAACAAAAACCAGCAAGTCAGACTGTAAACTCAAGTTCACCCAAAAAAGTCTTATGAACTCTTGTCATGATACTTTGATGATGTTTTTGAACTTTACTTGAGAAGCTTGTCTTCATTATGTGTTACTTTAATGAATTTTAGTAATTTAAGTACATTAAATGGATAGTTTACCCAAAAATGAATATGCTGTCATCATTTACTCTCCCTCATGTTGTTCCAAACCTGTATGATTTCCTTTCTTCTGCTGAACACAAAAGATGATATTTTAAAGAAGGTTGGTAATTAAACAGTTGCTGGTCCCCATTGACTTCCATAGTATTTTTTTTTTTTTCTACTATGGAAGTCAATGGGGTCCATCAGTCGTTTGGTTACCGCCTTTCTTCAAAATATCTTCTTTTGTGTTCAGCAGAAGAAATAAAGTCATACAGGTTTGGAACAACATGAGGGTGAGTAAATGAGGACAGCATTATCATTTTTGGGTGAACTATCCCTTTAAGTTAAATTAAATATGAGAAATTTTCCTTGACAACTAGCTGAAAGAATTTTTTTTATATAGTAGGCTATGTATTCTATTTTAAGTTAAAGTTTATTTCAAGTAATGAAAATGTTCTCTGTGTGTTTTCAGCGTTTCCGGCACCGATAGTCATAGCTGTTGTTTCAATAGGAGGATATAAAACAATAACTATAAACGCAACATCTGGAAAAACACAAATGTATGTTTTTTTTATGTCTCAAATATATGAATTAATTAAGCTTTTTTTGCCCCTATTATGGAACTTTTCATGCTCCTAATGTTGTTTTGGAGTCTCCTACAATAGGTTTACATGGATCCATGTAAAAAAAAAAAAAAAATTCGATGTAAAGTTACATCTTCATCATAGTCCTTGGAGAGAATGGGCAGTGAAGCCCTTAATGAGGATCATCAACAGGTGTGATTGTGCGTAAAGGGGGCGTTGGCCACCCAAAAATACACCCATCTAAACCAAGGTGCCACACTCACAAATCAGTCATTAAAGGGCAAGTGTCCGCACACAGGTCAAAAAAAGATTAAAAACAATGTAAATAAGTAACAAGCATAAATGTTCACAATACAATGGGAATAAAAGTATATTCATCTTACATACTGTATTTTAATATGCTTAAATGTTTAGAGAAAGCATGTTAAGCTAAATTCTTCATTTGGACCTAGAGGTTCTAGAGTGTTAAGAGTATATATCCAAAACGCTTCCCTGCATAGGAGTTTATTGATAATATGGTGATGGTGTGATTTTCTCAATTCCCCAAAACTTCAATGATGCAGGGGAACCATGATTGGCCTGCTTATAGTGCCTCGCCATGGCATATGTTAAGTTCTGGGAACGAATTGCTGTTTTGTGTTCAGCTATCCTTAGTTTAAGTTGACGTTTTGTTTGACCTATGTACACCAGTCCACAGGGACACTTCAGAAGGTATACTACATGAGTACTGTTACAATTGATAAATGAAGAAATAGAATATTTCTTACCAGTGCGGGATGTGAAAAATCTTTCGCATTGGACGAATTGGAGCATTGTGCACAGTTGCCACATTTATAGAAACCCAGGGGTAGGCTGGGGAGCCAAGTAAATGCTCCCTTGATCTTATGCTCTTGATAATTGAGAAGACCAAGTCTGAACAACACAAACTAAAAACTGAAGTGAAACAGTAGAAGATGAAATGAAGAGCAAAGTCAATGCGGAAAAGTTTGCTGAGGCTGCCGAAAAAATCTCTTCTACTCTATCCGGCTTTGTGAAGGACTTACAGACCTATAAGATAAGGAAATATGAACGGGACACTAAAGATTATGCAGACGGGACAGTCTACGATTGGCAAGGAAGCAGAAGGAAGTTTCCTAGGAATAACCACCCACCCAGGCATAAGACAAATAGGTACACCCCTCTTTCTACAGCGAATGAGAGAGACTCCTCTGAAGACCTGAGCAACGTCGGAGGCGGCACCCTATCACATCCCAACTCTACGTCTTTTTTGGATCGAGGCTACAAATGCGAAAGACAAAGACGAGGTGGGACTCAAGGGGGAAGAAGAAGAGAAGCCCCGCCACCTACGCGTTGGTCCCCGCGGAACCTCCAGAGGAGACTAATCAACATCTCGGACTCTGACCTCACGGATACAGAGAAAGCAGTGCTTCGCAAAGGACTCTCTTTTGCCCCGTCAAATCACATTGACTATTTCTCACTCAAAGTGGACTCATTCAAATTCTTTAGACAGCTTCATCTTAAACATTTCTTTTCTAGGTCCAATGTCTTAACCAATAGGGTAAACGTACCTATTAAGCTCACCAAAATCTACATTGAGACATTTTTAGTGCACAAGATATTGGTTTTAGTACAAGAAGTTATTTTTAAATAAAATATTAATCTCTCACACTATAATATTTCATTTTATTTTAAACGACAAAAGTATTTCAATTAAGATATACATCATTAAATATAAAAAGTCTGGCTGTGCTTAATGGGTACATTTTGTACCCTTTAAGCACACCCCTGTTCCCAATAAGCTCACAACAAGTTTTATTAAAAAATCTTGTTTATTTTAAACAACCTTTTTAAGGAATAATTGAAAAAAGTTTTATTTGAAGGTACAGAGTCAATCACAAAAAAACAGAACACTAAAATCAAGCAACAAGGCATTCAATTTGATCAGGTAGCCTATCCTATTCATAGTGACGTGTCATTCAAACTCATTGCAACATCTAGACTAGTCCACGTTCAGCTATGTGTAACCCATATTGAAAAATCAAATAACAAAACAAACCAATGTGCTCCTTAAAGGGATACTCCACTTTTTTTGGAAATTGGCTCATTTTACAACTCCCCCAGAGATAAACAGTTGAGTTTTACCGTTTTCGAATCCATTCAGCCGATCTCCGGGTCTGGCGGTACCACTTTTAGCATAGCTTAGCATAATGAATTGAACCGGACAAGACCATTAGAATCTCTCTCAAAAAAATGACCAAAGAGTTTCGATATTTTTCCTATTTAAAACTCGACTCTTCTGTAGTTACATCGTGTAATAAGACCGACGGAAAATGTAAAGTTTAAATTTTCTAGGCTGATATGGCTAGGAACTATACTCTCAAAATCGCACCTTTTCATTTTCCGTCCGTCTTAGTACACGATGTAACTACAGAAGAGTCAAGTTTTAAATAGGAAAAATATCGAAACTCTTTGGTCATTTTTTTGAGAGAGATGCTAATGGTCTTGTCCGGTTCAATTCATTATGCTAAGCTATGCTAAAAGTGGTACCGCCAGACCCGGAGATCGGCTGAATGGATTCGAAAACGGTAAAACTCAACTGTTTAACTCTGGGGGAGTTGTAAAATGAGCTTATTTCCAAAAAAAGTGGAGTATCCCTTTAACTCTCTGGGTCAGAGCTTTCCTGTCTACTCCAAACTTCTTGGACAGATACGACAGGTTTCTGATGGCTCCTTCTTTGTATGACATGCCTCTTTCATCTTTGGGCATACACTATAGTTTCGTCTAGCTTTTGTCGTCTTAAGACTGTGAAAATAAGTTTATTAATCATTTTTTTGAAGATTAACATAGTGACAACCATCAGTTAATATTTAAATTCTGATTATTAAGTATTTACATAGACGTTTAATGTGGGTGAGCTTAAAGGGAGCACACACTGTGCTTAATTGGAGCAAAAACATTTTTTAATTAATAAATATTAAATTAAAATTTAAAGGAAAATATTTAGCTAAATTAATAATCTAGGTAATGTATTAAGTTTATACCAATTTTAATATGAACAACTATTATAGACAATATCTATGAAATTATGCTTTTTCTAATTGATGTCACACTGAAGCTGTGTGATTGTCATAGTAGTGCACCCTTTAAGCTCACCTAACAATAATATGAATTCTTTAAAAATTACAGCAGTTTAAAACCACAGACTATCAATAAAATGTAAAATTATAATATTATGGATTTAAAAGTACAAGCCATTAATTCCTGTGAAGTAATATATTAATGTAGCACACAATCTTATACAGCTAGTAAGCTGGCTATGTTCGTAGCATCTGGGCTATGTTGCTAAACTATCTTTTAGATCTAACTGTAATTATTTCCCACATCCAGGTTCCAGGTTATAATATTCAAAAGTCTAAACATTAATCTCTTAATTTTGCAATAAGAAGATGTACTTCTTCAAAATAAAGGCTTAAACATATAAAAAATGCACATCTGAGGGGCTCCTCTTCTGGTGAAAGTTTTCAGACAGCTTTGAAAATAGCCGCCAGACAGTGTGAACACATGGACACACATATCTCAGTGTGCAATGGTCTGATTGGTTTAAAATTACAGGAGGTATATAGTAACAAACACATCAATTGGTTAATACATCAAATAGGATAATACATTGCTGTTTCTTTTTATAATCTGAGCTCCAAGATGGTAGTGTGCTTAATGGGTACTTGAGCTTAATAGGTACGTTTACCCTAGTCATACTGTATGCCGAAACTATGATTCTAATACTAGCGAGAACCCCAGAGAAGTGACCCCCTTCAAAAAGAAATCAAGGTTTTTGCCTTCTAATCTAAATCCCGCCATTGTCACTTTTAGTCAGCTAGTTGAGCAAGACATGGCCAAATTAAGTAGGCCATGTCCTTTTACAAATAAAAACATGGAAAAAAGTGAACTGGATGCGCTACGCTCTTTGGAATCAAGACATGACATTATTATTCGCCCAGCCGACAAGGGGGGCACTGTTGTGGTTATGGGCTTAAAGAACTACAGTATGATTGTGGTATATTTAAATTACTAAATGATGAAAAACATTATCAGCCCCTCTTTCACAATCCTACTTCCAGCACAAAAAAAATATGATTGATGAATTTATTGATACATCTCACAAAAAAGGCTGGATTACCGATAAAGAAAAGGCTTTTTTACTAAGTGACCATCCTCGATGTCCAGTATTCTATGGTCTACCCAAAATTCACAAACGACTTGATGATCCTCCTTTGCGGCCCATTGTATCTAGTATAGGAAGCCTCACTGAGCCTCTCTCACAATTTGTTGATTTCTTTTTAAGACAATATGTTCACAGTTTACCATCATACCTTGGGGATACAACTGATGTTTTAAATTTGATTGATAATTGGAAGTGTGAAAGCAATGATGTCCTTGTATCGTTGGATGTGCAAAGTCTCTATACACGCATACCCCACCATATAGGCCTACAAGCCATATTGTATTACCTTACCAAACACCCCACTGATGTCCTGCCCCCATCAGAATTTCTTGCTTTTAGAACCTGCTTTTAGCCTCTTAACATCCTTGATGTGTCATTACAAGTGCACAGGTCATGTGAGTGATTCCTTCTGAGTGAACACGAGTGAATCTGACTGCAGTAGATGTGAAAGATATGAATAAAAGTGATGTTAATTCAGCCAGCGCTCATACCTGTATTTACATCCTGTTTTCGGTCGAAGTCCACAGTAGTCGATTGTCGAGTTCACGTGCATAGGTTTAGTTACCTATGATCACGCGATGAACTCAACAATCGACTACTGTGGACTTCGACCGAAAACAGGATGTAAATACAGGTATGAGCGCTGGCTGAATTAACATCACTTTTATTCATATCTTTCACATCTACTGCAGTCAGATTCACCCGTGTTCACTCTGAAGGAATCACTCACATGACCTGTGCACTTGTAATGACACATCAAGGATGTTAAGAGGCTAAAAGCAGGTTTAGTACTTGCCCCATTGAAGTCAACAGGGTGCAAATTTTAAAAAGAGGATAACACGGTGTAGGCAACACCGATTTTTGTCGTTGTTCTCTGTACTGACAGCACTCCAAATTTACAAAAAAAATGAGCTCAATGTTAAAATTGACCGGAGTTCTCCTTTAAGGGCTTCGCTGCCCATTCTCTCCAAGGACTTTGATGAAGATGTAACTTTACATCGAAACGTTAGTCATTGTTATGCACCTTAAATAAATTAATTAATAAGAAGACATCTGTGCTGCACCGGCGATTTCTTTTTTCTGCTCTGTTTTGTCCTGCCCTGGTTGCACCGGATTGTTGTGGATTGCAGAAGCGCAGAGAACCTTTTTTTTTTTCATTTAAAAACAAATTTGCTTATAATATCCATTACAGCATCAGCTCTTTTCTCTCAGTGTCTGAAACAGTTCGATCAAGGATTCAGTCTCTCTAACCCCCGCCTTTCTGAGAGCTGCTCTGCTCTGATTGGTCAGACATCCCAGTCTGCTGTGATTGGTCAGAAACCAAACACTTATTATCATATCTGAATCTCAGCTCGATAAACAGTGATATGAACAGTAACAATAGCGGGGGTTTTACCGTATCAGTCTCATCAAAGTGGATTTACTTTAGCAGCAGAAAACATCGTCTTCTCGACATGAACAACACAAACCAAACTCTTCCAGTCTCAGATAAACTACAGTGTTTGAGGGCGGGGCCACGAGACGCTGTTCGCCGGCAGCCAATGGAGACCATAGGCTGGCATTAGTGTTGTCATAATACTGGAATTTCCAACTTCGATACGATACCTTGTAGAATATCGATAGTTGATACCACGTGGAAAATATATACACCGCCATACAAATAATTTGTTTTTATTTCATAACTCTTTGATAATTTGGGTAATTTTGTTGTAATGGCTTACACAACACAGGGAGGCTTTATTTGAATCATTGAACTAGATTTATAAAAAAAGACAAGTAAACAGTCAGTAATAAAATAAGAACAAATAAATTAATTGCAAACGATAGCACAAATAACAATTGTAAATAACAACTGAAATAAAAATGGCTTTGAGGGGGGTCTAACAGTAGTATTCTGGTAATAAATACTACAGAAATTAATCAAATGTAAAATAACACTGGATAGTTTTCATTGTAACATTTAAATACAGATTATTGCTTACCATTGATTATTGCTTACAATTAAAGCAACAAAAGTTACTCAGTCAAGAGCACTGAGTGATTTTCTCTTTGTCTTTTGTTCTTTGATTAACTAATAAAACAGTCAGCAGCAGGTTTATTAGGCTGCTGTCACTTTAAGGGCGCTTTCACACTAGCACTCTTGGTGCGCACCCGGGTTCGAATGACGTCAGTCGGTTCAGTTGGATTATGTGAACGCTGTCTTCCGAACTCGGGTGCGCACCCACGAACCGTACTCGAGTCCGCTTAAAAAGGTGGTCTGGGGTACGGTTCATGTGAACTCGGGAACGGTTCACTGCTGGTATGAACACAATCGAACCAAACCACGGAAGTGAACCGCTATTGATGACGTATAATGTGTCTTCGGCGGACAGCCCACGGAAACGTTTTCAGAATTTTTGCGGCAGACAGACGCTAGTGTGTTTCTGCATATCTATGTTGAAAACAAAACCAAAGGTTAAAAAAAAGAAGAACAAATGTCAACCGAGCAAGTCTATCCATTTAGGCGCCTTTTCATTCGCGGTTACCAAGCAACACCATTACGCCAGCTGCAGCCTGATGACGCAAGCGTACCGCGGTTCGGATAGAAATAATATAATGTGAACAGAGTCCATCGGGGGCAGGGGGAGGGGTTAGCAATCGAACTCGGGTTCGGAACAGGCAATCGAACCAAGTGTGAAAGCACCCTAAGAGCTAATGCAAAGATCCAATATTCTGTTGCACAATATGCGTTTTCTCTTAACTATTTACGTTCCAAAACTGACTGTATTTATCTGAATACTTTGCAAGATGGGCATTTTGACATTTGTGTGTATTTGTTCGTTTAAGCACAATAAGCCTTCAAAAAAGAAGTCAATTTGCTACTTGCGAGTTGATTGAGAGGCGGCTTTATGTGTGATCAGTACGCCATCGGTTAGAGGTACGCGCTTTTGCGCAATGTAAGCACTATTAAACCGGAAAGAATGAGAGGAGTGAGTGAGAGGAGGACAGTTTCAAATATTTCAGAATCAATACATATCAAAATATCAATATTTTTGACAACACTGGCAGGCATTAAAACCTACTTACTGTTGGTTCAGAAAGAAGTGAGACGGAATTACTGACGACTTGTTTCAGGCAGTTCAGTATAGTTTCTTTATTTTAGGAGGCAATAACTCCATTTATCTGCACTTTGATCTGTGAAACTTTGCAGACTCTTTACCTTCACAAACAGCTCTATGACACTCTACATGAAAGATAATATTTGAAAAAGCATATTAGGGGCACTTTAAGTGCCTTCTGATTCTCTTAATATATTTCACTCTCTTCTAATTATAGGTGCTGGATTACAGATCCTTTAATTCACTACATAGTGAACATTGGCTACTACGCTTTAGTCTTCATCTTCAAGACAGGAATCTTCATCATGATCGTCACTAAGATTGTCCAAGCCCGACGCATAAAAGCGGCTGACGGCAAGAGGAAGACGTTCAGAAAGCAGCTCATGATGGTGTTGAGTTTGTTCCTGCTCTTCGGCCTGACGTGGGCTGTGGCGTTCTTCAGTTCTGGACCGATGCTCATTCCCTCATATTACATCTTCACTGTGTTGAACTCGTTTCAGGGTGAGAAACAATCACATGCATCATTACATCTGGTTTAGTAGAATGGTTTACTATTTTTCTAACAGATTTCAGCTAATTATTTTCACTTTCACTATTTTTTCAAAATATATAATTAATTATAAGGGTTACAATGGGAGTTGATTTTTTTATTGGTTACAGTTTAAAAAAATCATGCAAACAACTTTAAATCTGTGAAATGTATTTGAGGAGGCATAATTAGCAGAATAAACGTTCTATGATTTTTTTCAGGGTTTTTCCTCTTCCTGTATTACTACCACATTCACAATGACATAGAAGGTAATTTCTCTGATGATCCAGAAAGGTCTGGCTCCACCACAACCATTGTTCAATCCAATGCTGTGGAAAATGTTTACACTTAGTCTTTTTAAGAAAGAAAACCATGTTGTCTCTTAGACAGCTATTAAGTCAACAGCAGAAAGTCAGAATACTAGTTGTATTTAATAATAATCTGTGTCTAAGATGTTGTATGGTGAGGGGATACAATAACTCATAATGGGGTCATAACTGGGATCTTAAGCTTTTAAGACATTTTAAACAAAAGTGAATTTAACACGTGCTTGAACATCATCACTGGAAGCTACTTTGAAAGTTGTTTTTTTCTCGTATTGTAAGTTCAGGGTAACTATAACCCTAGTTTATTAAATATTTTGTTCGACTGACTTTTGAATGTTTAAATTGTGCAAAGAATATTATTTCATTCATTGTTTCTTGATGTAGTTGTAAAGATGTAGTAAAAAGGATTTTGTTTCAAATAATTATATTGCAGTTTTCATCTAGACTTATGCTTTAAGCCATATTTCTGACGTCTAAACAAAAGTGAAAATGATATTGTTTCTTTTATACATTGCATTAATATGATTTATTTTACTATTATATTTTATATTTACTATTATATTATATATATTTTACTATTGCCTCCATAATGGCATGAATCTGTGCATTATATTCAAAATTTGATTTGGTCATTCTACATAAATATATCAATGGTATGCTACTAAATTTTTCTTTTAGCAGGTTTGTTTGCAGTAGTTATGTATTTGATATGCATTTATGATATAGGCTTGTGTAACACTAGAGGGTGCTGTGAGATTGTGCAGTGCAACAGTTTCTGAGGTTGGAGATGAAGATGTGAATGAGATTTTCTATATTCGGCTCAGTGTGACACATGTAGTTGCAGTTACAACCAGCTATTGACTCAATACTTGTGTTTCACAGTGACTAATAAACTTCTATCCAGTTGAATGAGTTGAGAATTTCACCTGTTGATGACACTTCCAGTCAAACTCAGGCTACTAATAAATGCTAATCTTTTGAACTATTCCAACATGAAAAACATGCATTAGCCTATATTTTTCACAAAAATATGATGCAATACAACCGTTTTCTATGGAAGCTTGTTTCCGCCACAAAATAATAAAAAAAGATAATTGCGACTTTTTATCTCACAATTGCGAGTTTACATCTCGCAATCCTGACTTTATTTCTCAGAATTGCGAGATATAAAGTCAGAATTGCGAGATATAAAGTCGCAATTGCGTGTTATAAAGTCAGAATTCTGACTTTTTTTCTCGCAATTGCGACTTTATATCACGCAATTCTGACTTTATAACACGCAATTGTGAGTTTATATCTCGCAATTCTGACATATTTTCTCAGAATTGTGAGATATGAACTCACAATTGTGAGATATAAAGTCCAATTCTAAGGGAAAAAAAAAGACGGGACTTTTTTTTTTTTTACCTCGGAATAGTTTCTCTCACAATTCTGACTTTATAAGACGCAATTGCGACTTTATTTCACGCAATTCTGACTTTATATTAGGGCTGAACGATATGGACAAAATTTCATATCTCGATTTTCATGCCAGATATCTCGATATCGATACAATACGATGACTACGTAAGTACTAAAAAAAACAATACATTTGTTTTGTTTTAAACAATTAGAGTTTGTAAAATACACACGTCTATGGAAGAGGTAATAATAATCCTTTCCATTATAATTCGATACGCTTTATTCATATCAGATACACATTGTGTAAGTAACTTCAATGTTTACTCTATTCTATTCCCCAGTTCACCAGCCACTTATAAGTATTTCGGGAGAAGTGGATGAATTCACGTGTTGTAAACATAGAGGTTGTAAATCCAACAGATCCGATTCTCTGACCTGCGTCTGCGGCACAAACTAACACGGCGGCACCCATCGCGCATACAGCTCAACTAACGCGATCGTTATAAAGGTGTTTAAACAACAATATACTTCCACTTGCATATATTTGACAATCGGAATATCAGATATTTCATGCCATATCTAACACATTTGTGAATATTCTGAATAAAAAAGGAAAAATGACATAAAAGCAGATCATCATTCATTCAGCGCTGTTGCTGCTGCGGTGTGTCACGTGACAAGCAATGACGCGTCACCATGGAAACGCCGCCCCCCCTCTCACAATATAGTTCCCACGTCCCTGGTAGTGTGTGCGCGCTGGCTTTAGCGGTGCATTCAAGGGCACTCGTAAAACTGATGTTTGTTGTGACTGCCAGAGTTGTATGCAGGGCGAGCGCGGAGAGGGGAAATCTATATCGTCTATATCGTTGCTTTTTTCGATAGTAATATCTTGAAAGTTCATATCTCGATATAGATACGATAACGATATATCGTTCAGCCCTACTTTATATCACGCAATTCTGACTTTATAACACGCAATTGCGACTATTTCACGCAATTCTGAATTTATATCTTGCAATTCTGAGAAATAAAGTCAGAATTGCGAGATGTAAACTCACAATTGTGAGATAAAAAGTCGCAATTATCTCTTAAAATGTTTTATTCTGTGGCGGAAACAAGCTTCCATAGTTTTCAACATTGATAATAATCGTAAATGTTACTTGAGCAGCAAATCAGCATATTAGAATGATTTCTGAAGGATCATGTGACACTGAAGTGATGCTGAAAATTCAGCTTTGATCACAGGAACAAACATTAACATTTTACAATATATTCTGTATTCTAATTATGCCTTTTGGTATATGAAGTGTTTATGGGTCATAGTAAACCACAATTGCAACTATTAAAAATAGGTTTTATAAAGAAAGGTACCATAAGTTGTTAAACAAGTTATTAAGAAAGTGTTATATACTGTAAAACACTTGTAAAAAAAAAAAATCATTGTAACCATATATTGAGAGAATGGTTTATGAAGAAAAACACTGCAATTGTTGTAAAATCATTTATTGAGAAAATGGTTTATAAAGAAAAACACTGCAATTGTTGTTGTAAAATCATTTATTGAGAAAATGGTTTATAAAGAAAAACACTGCAATTGTTGTTGTAAAATCATTTATTGAGAAAATGGTTTATAAAGAAAAACAAACCACACTGAATGTTGTAAGCATTTATTAAGCATATGGCAGAGTAGAGAGAAATCGAAAATGTATTAGAAAGAGCTTTGCCAAAGAAAGAAGAAAAATGCAGTTATTACCGTCTACATGTTGCGGACGACACAGAAGATACAGCGATGAAGAAAAGGTCCAGAAGAAGGAGGACGAAGAGGCAAAGGCTTTAAATGACCAAGTCCTAGGGGGTTTCCAGGAGGAGATTACCAATGAACAAGTTTTAGGGAGTTTCCAGGAGGAGATTTCTGAAGATGTCAAAAAGTTGATGGACTTTAAAAAGAGCTGGAATGATATGTCCAGTCAGACGCTGATTCACCAAGGACGGCCTCTCCGGTGTTAGATGCCTTGCCATTGCGCCTCATGAAGTTAAAAGCTTGTAAATTATTTGGTTTTGATTTACTTTTGTTTATATTTTCGATATAAATACCTTTTATGTAAACTAGTTAATCTGTATTTAATAAAACATGTATATAATCGAAATTAAGAAGCTCGCCTGCCATAAGTCTCTGTTTTACAAAAGATTGAGCTGACCTGACCACGGAGAAGTCTTCTGTGATCTAAATATTGTATGTATGGAAATTCAAATGCTTATTATTTAGGACAGATTTGACTTACTTTACCTAACCTGAGAATAATTAAAATAAGGTTAAAGGTGTTTAAAATTACGCACCATAAAACACTGTAAATATTACATACTGCACCTTTAATGGTATCTTGAATTTATATAAATGAGATAAAACACGTTTCTCTTATCAGGTTTTTGTTTGTTTTTCAGGGTTTTTCCTCTTCCTGTATTACCACCACATTCACAATGATGTTGCGGGATATTTCTCAGATGATCCAGAAAGCTCCAGCTCCACCATAACCATCGTTCAATCAAGAATTAATGCTGTGGAAAATATTAAAAATTAGCATAATAGTCATATATTCCCTGTGCACTTGTGGACTTTATGTTATTTCCTGTTGTGTGCTTTACTTTGAAGTTTATCATGTTGATTAAGTTCCCCAGGTGTTTCCCATTAAACAACGCCTGTTTGTTATCTTGTTTAGATCGTTTGTCTGTGTATAGTGCTTATGTTTCACTCGTGGTTTGTCCGTCGTTGTATGAGTTTGCTTGGTTCCCTTCTGTTACCCTGTTCCCTTGTGTTTTTATTAAACTTCCTTGGATTTAGATTCTCTCTCATGCCTGCTTATTTTCATCTAGCGTTACAATAATTAAGGTTTAAGGTGTCTTTGTCTCTTAGACTGATTTCTTAAACTGAGCTGCTATTTAAAAATTTTCACCAAAGACAAATGTCACTTCTGAATGAGTGAGAACTGTTTAAAATGATGTATGTACATTAAATTATGACCCTAAAAAGGGCAACTGTACTGAAATCATTCAAAACAAATGTCAAATATATGTGCTGATTGTTACTGAAACCGTCTGTTATTGTGGGAGGATTGAAATGTGCTGAATATCAGTGATGTTAGATTTATTGAGAGTTATAATCCATGTTTGAACATATGCGTGTCAGAGAGACACAAACTACTGAACCTCTTTTAGAAAACAAATTTACATCTTCAGGATGAAACTAAAGTCACACACCTGTGGATTCAGATATTTGCATGATCATTTGATAAAACAGCTTAGCAAAATGTTGCCACGCAAACACAGTCAAAATCAGCTAATGACTTCTGCATTATTTAATGTGGCTTTAATGTGTTATATCTAATGTGTTATATAGAGACACGTTACTCTTCAGATCCGAACAGGATAAACGTTTGTCTTAAGAAAATATAAAACATGGTATGATTCCTTATTTATTATTATAATTATTTTTTCACAGGTTACTGAACATCAAAGTGACCTGAAGACAGACATTCCCTGGTCTGTAAAGATTCCCAGCGAGGCCTATAATAAATCGCGACTGAAAAAACATGGATGTGTGTTACTACTCAAAAACATGGGAAAGGTACTCACGATTAAAAATGTAAAAATTTCATGATTGAACAGTTTAAGGAAAGTTTATAGGATAGTTCACCCAATTGATTGTCACTTATCTCTGCTCCATCATGACACAAATCTCTTGACTTCAGCAGAGCTGGATATTAGTACACTGTCATGTTCACTACTGTTATAATGCTTCTATGGTGTGTTTTTTATCCCTTTTTTTTATTCTACTTTTGTGTTCTAGTGAAAATATAAAAATTTTGGGTGAAATGTTCTTTTAACAAATGTTTCTTGATCTATTGTGTTCACACGTTCATATTTGATTTGCTCTATTTCTTATTTAGGATGAAACTAAAAATTTCACTGTTTTGAACAATGAGGTTTATGGAATTACGTTGAGGGCCAATATCTCCAACCTTACCAACAATACTGAATATTGTTCTTTACACAGAAAGATCTGGTAATGAAGGTTTTGTTCCGAAACTTTAAAAAAATAAAATAATCTAAAGCAAAATAAAAATGTTCTTACAGGTCGGTGAGGCGTCCTGCAGTTCTTGGGATGGCAAAGGTAAATTTATTTATGGCTGTTTTGATCAGATCCCATCACCAAACCCAATTTATTTGATATATTTAATTCCTCGCACTCTTTTCTTCAAAGGAAATCTAACATGGACGACGTCCGGCTGTGAGAAAATAACACCCTAAAGTGCTTGTGTAAATCCTTAAGATCCTTTAATTCACTACATGGTGAACATTGGCTACTACGCTTATCTTCACGATTGGAATCTTCATCATGATCGTCACTAAGATTGTCCAAGCCCGACACATAAAAGTGGCTGACGGCAAGACAAAGACGTTCAGAAAGCAGCTCATGATGGTGTTGAGTTTGTTCCTGCTCTTCGGCCTGACGTGGGCTGTGGCGTTCTTCAGTTATGGACCGATGCTCATTCCCTCATATTACATCTTCACTGTGTTGAACTCGTTTCAGGGTGAGAAACAACACGGTTCCAACATGGATGATTGTGTGTGATGCAAACATTTTTTCCTTCATAGAGAATTACGAGGCAGCAACCTCAGTCAAATTTCGTGCCGCCTCCGGCTCTCGACAAAACTCGGAGAGGCAGTCACATGCTCAGATACGCTTTATCCAACGTGAAGGTTCTGTTGCGGGTTCCCGGGCTGTGTCTTTTCTCAAACTGTATAGTTTGCCAATAGTGATGCACAAATCGCAGTTATATCCGTGGATAATCCGTGGGTCGGGCGGGCCAAGTAATAAAAAAATAACATTACAATTAATCGAGGGTGGATAAGAGATGAATCATTATAATGTGTTGAGTTTAATAAAGACATGGAACTCACATCATGGTAAAACGCAATGAACATACGTTACTCTTTTACTTAACATTAATTCTCTTCAGGGAAAACCATCACAATTGAAAACGAGACCCTGATTTCATAACAGTTCAGTAAACAAATAGTTACAATTAAGTCACTTACATGTGACCCCAATGACTGTTTTCGTTATTTTTCAGCAGCGAAAATAGTTCCAAACAAAGATCACAGCAGAACCATATAATGCATCTCACAGGAACAAAATATTGGACACTCAGCCGTGTTTCATTACTGAATGATTCAGCGTTTTGAACGAATCGATTGAGTCAAAGATTCAATTACCTATTCATAAACTGCCTCATTCTGAATAAATCAGCCGTTTGAACGAATCGTTTGAATGAATGACTCAATGACTCGCTCATTAAGACGGTCGCCTGTCGCCTCCTACTGGCGGTTTAGTTTCAAAGTATCATTCTTTTCAAAATTTCTTATTTGTATATTCAAAAAAAATATTTAAAACAAATCTCAATCTCATTTAATACAGTTGTAATTTTTCAATGTAAATCATTTAATTTGATTGGTAACAGCCCTATAGTGTCTTATTATTCTAATTGAATGTATTGATCAAATTTAAGAATTTGAAATGAAAGATGGAGCATAAATTTAATACAATTAGGGACGAAAATGTCCTTTATAAAGGTAAAACTTATTCTGATAAAGTGTTTTCCAACAATGATGTAGGCCTAATGAAACATTGACAATTTAAGTCTGAATGGAGTAAAGCCTCTGTTTAGGCTATTAAGGAAGAAGAAGAGCTTTCATTTTAAATAAATTTTAATTTTAAAGCAGCCTACTTCAGTGTGATGTGTTACAATATTATCATGCTTAACACTGAGAATTTGAATAATTGTAATGTGATGACAGGGCTGCCAACTCTCACGCATTGAGCGTGAGACTCACGCAATTGACACTTTTCACACGCTCTCACGCCACACATCCATTTTCTCACGCACAGAAAAATTGCGGAGCAAAGGGGTACTTTTAATATTAAACTAATTCTCAGCTCTTAGATTCCGTCAATTTTATTACGAAATTCAGACAAAAATACGTTTGGCGCTTGTAAATGTGACGTGACAGATCGCTGAGCGCCACGATCAGTTCAAATGCACGTGAACCGATCATCTGTTACTTTTTTATTTAAAGATACAGTACAACTTACCGAAAGTATACATAATATCGACCACTCGTGGATTTTTCAACCACTGAAAGAGGTCAATATATAACAGCAGGAGAACAATTATGTCACATAACGTTACATTTACCTCAGGAAAGCCATTTAATGACCATGTTAATTGAATAGAAAAAATAGCTAGAGAGGAGATTTTGCTGAGCACTATATTACATATTTATTATATTTTTACTTATGCCATTAAATAATTGTTATTATAACAAAAACTGCATTATATTTAATTTGTTATTTTTAACCTTTAATAATACCAGCAGATTAGGCCTTCTATGTTTACAGCATTAGGTGAGATTATTTTTTTAAATAAAATTTAAAATAAACATGTATCCAAATGAGTCAATATTGATTCAAAATCGGAATCAAATCACAAGAATGGAATTGAAATCTTGAAATGTTTGTCAAGCAATAATAAAAACTGTATAGCCTACTACCAGTCATTGTACAATGTAAACATTGTAACATGTTGTCACTAAACTTCATGAAATTCTATTTAGTTACCAAATTTTTTTTGGTAACTAAATAGCAAACCCCCCCCCCCCCCCCCCCCCCCCCCCCCCCCCCCCCCCCCCCCCCCAAAAAAAATCTCACTCCAAGCTAAACTCAAAAGTTGGCAGCCCTGTGATGATCAGATGCAGATATCTAAATCAGAGAATATCATAGGTTTGGGCGGTTGGCGGGTTGATTATTTTTAACAGTGGATTCGGGTAAGTTAGCACACCAGATTAATGAATTTATCTTTAAAATGTTTTAAAAAATTCTAATGGGGGGGAGGGGGGGCATTATTTTTTTATAAATATTTATAAAAAAATAATCTTTTTAAATTGTAATATTAATATTTTCAATTGTATTCCTTTTTTTATTGATTAGGGGTTATAACGGGTTATAATAATTAATTTGACAAAAAAAAAAATTTGGCTGAAAGTCTTTTTTGTTTCAGTTTATAAATTATGCAGACAACTTTAATGATATCTGAAATGTACTGTTTTTGAATTGGATGAAATTCAAATATGTTTCTCCTATATTTTTTCCCAGGGCTTTTCCTCTTCCTGTATTACTACCACATAGGCATGTGCCGGTATCAACTTTTCATGCTGCGATTAATTGATTGAGCTTTTACCACGGTATACAGTATTATCACGATATTTTAATTGCTCAAGAGAAATGGATGGATTGGTGGGGGGGATGTAGAAAAAAAAACTACTTGCATTACAATAGTGATTGTCAAAACATTTGGTAACTAAATAGAATTTTACACAATTTTCACGCTTTCAATTCTTGGGATTTGATTTCAATCTTGATTCAGTATTGACTTTTTGGATAATTATTAGGTAGGCTACAGTAGATAGACGTTAATTTTTCTCAAGAAAAAATATATCTCACATAATGCTGTAAACATACAGAGAGCCCTGTCTGCTGGTATTATTAAAGGTTAAAAATGAACTAATAAATTAAATATAATTTGGTTTTCATTATAATAACAATTATGACACAAGTAAAAATATAATACAAATGTAATATAGTGCACATATTTAGCAAAATACTCCTCTCTATATCTATTTTTTTCTAGTCAACTAACGTGTTGGTCATTAAATGGCTTTCCTGAGGTAAATGTAAGTTCTGTGACATAATTGTTCACCTGCAGTTTTATTGACCTCTTTCCGTGGTTGAAAAACACTGAATGATCGATATTATGTATGAGGCATATATACCTTTAGGTAAGTTGTAGCCTACTGTATCTTTAAATAAAAAGTAACAGATGATCGGTTTACTTGAACTGAGGCGCTACAGTGATCTGTCAAGTCACATTTACAAGCACCAAAACAGTATTTATTGTCTGAATTTCGTAATAAAATGGACAGAACATGAGAGCTGAGAATTGTTTTCATACCATAATAACCTGCTCTGTCTAGTCTGTCGGTCTCCGTGTCCTCTTTGCTCCGCGATTTTTCTCTGCGTGAGAAACTGCATGTGGCGCGAGAGCGTTTAAATTGCGTGAGTCTCACGCTGAATGCGTATTGACAGCTCTGCTTTTAGAAGGGGGATAAATCGTCGGCAGCGTTCCTCCTTCCGCCATGCTTCTCCATGATGTGAGGATTGTTTACATTAGACTAGAGTGCGCACTGCGCCGCATGCACACAGTGCTATGCTGTGGGGATTGTTTACATCAGAGGGCGCACGTGTTTCGCGCAGCATATACGCAGTGTTTGTTTAAGCGGTTGATGGAAAATAAGCTAATACGCGTTCTATAAATATAAATTCTGATCTATTATTTTTCACGGTATTTTGAAGTGCCCACGATAACAATATCGTGCATATTCATTACCGCGATTTATCGCATTACCGAATACCGGCACATGCCTACTACCACATTCATAATGATGTAGCAGGATATTTCTCAGATGATCCAGAAAGCTCCAGCTCCACCACAACCATCATTCAATCCAGAATTAATGCTGTGGAAAATATTTATATTTAGAAGAATTAAGACAGAACGGTTTCTTTGACTTTCTAAGACTGATTTGTACAGTCGCTGTTTAAGGGGAAACGTATTTTCATTAAAATCAGACCCATGAACAACAAAGACAAATGTCACCAGGGGCGGAGCCAGATGATATAAACATTCGGGGCTTAGCCCAAACCTACACTGTAAAAAATATTTTTGCAATTTAGTTATTTCAACTTATTTTTGTGAGTAGAGATAACTAGATTGTCCAGACAACAAAAAATTGTATGTTTTCTTGTCCTCAACTAGACTGAAAGTTGAATGAACGACTTAAATTGTTATTTTAACTCAAAAATGTATGTTTAAACAACTGCACTAGATTTTCTGTTGAATTAACAAGTATAAGTGTTATTTTAACTTATAAATGTAAGCTGAAACAACTGCACTAAATTTTCTGCTGGTTTTACTTCCAAGTTGTCATAACTTAACATTACTTACAAGTTTTTGCATCAAAAATTAAACATTTGATTTTAATGTACTCATCTGGCAGCAAAAATCTTTCAGATTAAGATTTTAAGTGCTATGCACTCAAAATGTCAAGTAATTTAAATGATTCCCTATGTGTCTGTTTAATATGATTGTGCCTGAAATTCTGCCTTGACAACACGCTGATTGGTCGATGCACAAGGCAGTAGTTTTTTTGTTAATCGTGAATTTGCTGATGCAGGCAGCAGGCCAGAGGCACTGACACTGCATAAAAACAGTAATTTCGGGGTTAAAACGGAGCCGGCCCGTCCATCACGTAGCCTACGGACATTTCAGGCTTCGCATTTGGAACTGAATCACACAAGACCATAGACACTGACAGTATATAAACACAAGACTGACGCAGGCTGTAAATGGAATCTTTTTTTGAACCGACTCTCGAGCCTCTTCTCCCCCTCCCCCGCTGACTCACTGCAGTTAGGGCTGTTCGATTCCGGATTTTTTGGAATCGATTCCGATTCCGATTCCTGTTTCTGGAATCGAAAAGAATCGATTCTTGGAATCGATTCCTCACTGTTATTTTCGATTCTTTTCTTTTTTAATACCAACAGCATGTCTAACATTGTTGCGTCTTACCGTGCCACACAGCAAGAAACTCTCTACACCGGGCGTGACAAAGCGACCGTTGCAAATCCATTTGTCCTTCCTATAGATGTATTGTGACTTGCGAGTGCTTGGTCATAAATAGAACGAGGCATTTACTTTGGGGATTTGTCACGTCGTGCTTCCTGCATCAGGTGTAGACAGTACAGTGCAAAGACTAGGAATATGTTCACCATATACATGCGGTAGATTTTATTTTACATACATACCTAACTAAACACACACACACACACACATAAAATCGATCTATCCACATACTAAGTGTATACACTTGTATGTGGATAGATCGATTTTTATTTATTTGTGGTACATATATTTCATCCAGTATCATTAAACTATAGCTAAAATTCCTGTTAAATTCTAAAAGCATTTTGTTCAGGAACAGACTCATGCACACTTTACACATAGGCTACAAACTTTTTAGGCCTTTTAGTTTACACAACTTTTTTTTTTTTTAGGGCCTTTACACATAGCCTATAAACTCTTTTTAGGGCCTTTACACATAGCCTATAAACTCTTTTTAGGGCCTTTACACATAGCCTATAAACTCTTTTTAGGGCCTTTACACATATTCACTTTTTTTAGGCCTTTACACATATAAACTATTTTTACACGCACACCTGCGGCGACACAAATAAAGCACGAAAAGAGCTCTTTTCTGTCTGTGTCATACGTAGGTCACGTGCACACTATAATGTTCGCACCGTCTATGGTTCGCACGCACCCCTACACACAAGCACTGTTCCCACAGTAACCATTCCTCCAGCTCACGCGGCGAATGCAATAAATGTATCCTAGGTCGCGTGGCCACTATTGTATATTAGCAGTCTGAACTTTATTTCTTTACAGGTGACGTGACTGTGTTGACAGATGAATTCAGCAACTGGCTGCGGTTTGTGTTAAAAAAAAAAAATCTTAAAGAGGAGTCGATTCCCCTAATGGAATCGATTCCAACCTCTGGAATCGACTCTCAATTCCCAACGCCTCGGAATCGAGGAATCGATTCTTTTTGGAATCGAGTCCCAGCCCTAACTGCAGTTCTTGCGCGCGCAGCCGCAGAGAGCGTCCGGTATTTTCTGAGAAAACGTATGGTAAGTGTGAATTCATAAAACTATTTTAAATAACATGTTTGCCAGAACATACCGTCAACATTTGTTCAATGTTCCAACGTTTTTATTTTTTACTGTATTTTCTAGACCGACATTGTTTTCGAGCCGTTAATTCCCGCTCCTGCTCCATTCAAATCTTGCGCGCTGATAACGTCCGGTATTTTCTGTGAGATTTACATCAGACGAAGGTAAGTTTGAATGCATAAAATAATTGTAAATAACATGTTTACCATAAAACAACGGCAAAGTTTTTCAATGCCATATTTTATCTGAACCGTATTTTATAGCCCACTGCCTTCGTTACTGCGTACGCTGACATCGTCCAGTGTTTTCAGACGTTTAGCCTATATCAGACGAGGGTAAGTGCAAATTCATGAAACCTTTTTAAATAGAGTATTTACCAAAACATAAGATTTGGTGTTGATTTAAATTGAGTGTGTTTATGTTGTAAAATAAGTCTAGCTATCTTAGTCTAACTTAGTTAGGTACGTTAACTGCTAACTGATGTTACTTAACTTAGCATCTGCAACTGTAACTACACACATTTCTAAGTTAGTCATTAGTTAAATATTCACGTTTATTAATTAATTAACTGTTAATTAATTAGCTAGTGTGCTTGAGTTGTTAACGTATTCTCCTTTGACAAATTAGTAGACACTTTCTTCTCAACTGTCCTCAGAGGCTTCAGAAACAGCACTGAAGGAAGCTGACTTTTGATTGATGTGAGGCAGACAAGGCCGAAAAGGTTTTAGCTATGTACTTAAAAATATATCATATTTGTTAAAGTGCAGTGTATCACTCCATTTGTTTGTTTTAATGTTCTAGTAAGTGTAGAAATCTACCATTTACTTAGTTTTATTATGATGTAATGTACTGTGCAAGTTATATACTGTATATGATTGTTTTCAGGCCAGTTGGTAAATGCTGCCATTCTTCTCAAATACTGCTGCTCTTCAAAGAACAGAGTCATTCATCAGGTAACACACACAAAAATAGTTTTTGTTTGAATACCATTTAGTTTCCCAAGTTATCTTGTATTTTATTTAGTTAATGAAACGGCAAGAAAGCACTTTGACTTGCTTTATTTCCATTCTTGTTGCTGTCCAACTAACAAAATTGCTTTGTATTGTTACATTTTTATTATTATATCACTCTAACCTGTTATTTACAATTATGAGCACAGATTAATTAAATTACACTAAAAAATTGTCTAGCAGTTTTTATTCATGGTCAGATTCAATCCATCATGGATGGATTTGAGCACATAGACGATTCACTGATTTTTTTACTTCCTTGTGTTCAAGCTTGTCAAGTTGATTAAAAGCTGCTTGTTCACCAACCGGACCAAACAGGATTTTTTCTTTTACCTCAGTTTCATCTCAGTTGCAGAGCTCTACCAGATATAGGTAAGTCTTCAACACAATCTTTGAATTAAAAAAAAAAGTTACTGTCAAATTGAATCGTTATGGGTGATATAAATAGCAAGTAATACGTCTGTGGTTTGAAATGTCACGGTTTTCATTATTACTATTCAGTGTTTGGATTTTGCCTCGCGCCATTTCAATGCGCTTTTGTTCATGTTTTAAGAAATCTTGATAATAGGGTGAATTATTCACAATGTTGTCACAAATTTAAAGGGGTCATATAATGCCATTTTTGCACAAGCTAATATGAGTCTTTTTTTCTTTCTTTTTTACCTCAGTCACTTCAATTCAACTCAGTTGCAGAGCGCCAGATATACGTAAGTTTTGACCACAAGCTTTGAATTACAAAAGTAAATGTCATATTGAATCGATATGGGTGATGTACAATTAATACATCTGTGGTTTGAATGTTTTCATTATTTCTATTCGTAGTTTGGATCTTGCGCCATGTCATCACGCTTATGTTCATGTTTTAAGAAATCTTGATAATAGGGTGAATTAGTCATGATATTGTCACAAATTTAAGATTATTGAGTGTATTTCAAATCAGAGTGTTTTGCACATTGAAGATTCGCTCATTGTATTTCCTCGTGTTGACTCACAGGTTCCGTCAAGTTGACTAAAAGCTTGTTCACCAACCGGATTTATTACCTCAGTCACTACATAAGTTGCAGAGCACCAGATACAGGTGAGTTTTCACTGCAATCTTTGGCAATCATTAAAATTAACTATCAATTTGAATTGATGTGTGTAAAATAAGTAACTTATTATATCTGTACTTTTAAATGTTACTGTTTTTATTGATATTGGAAATGGTTGTGGCGCTCTCGTGAACTCATTTTGAGGCCCACACAGAAGAAAAAGAATAGTTGAAAAAAGTATTTTTTCTTTTCTTTTTTTTACGAAGTATTCTCGTTGCTTGATAAACTTAAGGTTGAGCCACTGTAGTCACTTGGACTATTGTAACAATGTTTTTACAATTTTTTCTGGGCTGGCAGATATCGATTACCCAGCAGTCTATGAAGGAGTGAGCCAGCTCTCAGATTTCATCAAAAATATCTTAATTTGTGTTCCGAAGATGAACGAAAGTCTTACAGGGTTGGAACAACACCTTTAATGCTTTTCATAGTTTCTTTTTAAAAGGAATGTTGTGAACAGGATGTTTCATGTGTTGGTATGTTGTGGGAGTGGCATTTTAGAGTGTTTAGTTTAATTGATGAATTTGTTGAAGCTTGAGAGCATAAATAATTGGTAACTTAGTTGATATTAAAATGGCATTTAAGCCAATTCATAGGTCTTTAATGTGTTAAACATGTTCCAATGTTTGGAACAGAGGATGTTTCTATATTGAATGCTGTGGGTTGATCTTGTTTAATGTAACAGATTAATCCACAAGACATGCATTGAGACAGGTGTAAAACACCTTTTCACAAGGTTGTTTTCTGCAATTTCATTGCAGTTCATTGCAAAAAAAAATTGAATTGTATATAACACCTGATGTACTTGTTACATCATAAGAAGAATGGCATCTACGCTAATGTTAGTCTTTTTGTTTATTCCAAGGTTTACTGAAGTCAGCCGGATCCGGGCCGTATCCAGATCAGGTGGTGGACCTGCGCCTGGACACGTCCACAACGCATCCCTGAAGTGCCAGCCTCATCAGCCCTGTGAAGGCCTCATCGACACTACAGCCATCAGCACTGATCCTCAACAAACTCGTCTCCATACCGGCGTGACTCCGACTTCCAGTCAGATGAAACTGGATAATATTCTGAATGTTCTGATCCAATCTAACTTCTGACCTGTAATGCTGCCTGAATCATAATCATACACTGTTCGTTCTTTGCCCAGAGGTGAACTGAGTGACTGAGCCTGGGTTCTCCCAAGGTTTTTTTTCTCCATTCTGTCACCTGATGGAGTTTTGGTTCTTTGCCACTGTTGCCTTGGCTTTTGGCTTGCTTAGTTAGGGACATTTAATATTCAACAATATTATTGATTTGCCTTACTTAAGGTGAAAGATGACGCAATTTTCTCCTAGAAACAAACTTTGTTGTATTATTTTCATGTTATCACTGTGCTGCTTTGATTCAATCTGTATTGTAAAAAGTGCTATATAAATAAAGGTGACTTAACTAATTAACTTATTGTAAATTGTATCAGTGATCGTCAATTTTACATATTTTTTTAAATCAAATGTATTTTACAAATTAATGTTCTAGTAGTAATTCATTATTTGGTACTGCTGCAGTTTTTAAAACACCACTTTAGTTGGCTGAACTTATTGGGTGTAGTTTAGAAAACTAATCTTTAGTTTGTTGAACTTATTGGGTGTAGTTTAGAAAACTTAACTTTAGTTGACTGAACTAATTGGGTGTAGTTTAGAAAACTAATCTTTAGTTTGCTGAACTTATTGGATGTAGTTTAGAAAACTTAGCTTTAGTTGACTGAACTTAAATTCGAAGTTTACTTAACTAAATTAAATCAGTTCATTGTACTTTATAACTTGTCAGGTAAACTTATCCAAATTTGTCAGGTACACTTTTATAAATAAGTTAGTAAAACTCAAAAAAATCCATGCAAAAAGATAACAAAAAATAATGAGTTAAGTCAACAAAAGATTTTTTTACAGTGTAGGGTGGTCCGGGGGCATTTTCCCCCGGGGGAGATTTTTTTTTACCATTTACGTCAGCTAAATGCACTATTTTTCAGGCTGTTTGAGATAATAAAATGCCTAAAAATCTCTACACTATCTGGGAAAATAAGCACAGTGGTATCTGGTGGCGTGTAAAACTTATAACAGCCCTTTTAGACTGGGACCAAAATGCCATCATAACTCGCTGATAATAATTTAAGTCTCATGTGTGCAATAAAAGTTCCAAAGCCCTGTGTCTTATTATTAAATATGTATACTTTTTGAAGAATAGTAAGAGGTAGGCTCATGCTGTTAAGTGTACTTGGTACCTCTAGGGGGGTCAGGGGGCATGCATTTTAAAAATTAATTCATTAATCTGGTGCATTTTGAGTCACCCGAATCCACTGTTAAAAATAAATAATCCACTCGCAAACCGCCTATATTCTCTGATTTAGATATCTGATCAAAACATTACAATTATTCAGATTCTCAGTGTTAAGCATGATAATATGGTAATAACACTGAAGTAGGCTTTAAAATGAACATTTATTTAAAATAAAAGTTCTTCTTTCGGCAAAATTATATTTCCTTAATAGCTTAAACAGTCATTAGCGTACTCCCTTCAAACTTAAATTGTCAATGTTTCGTTACATCACTGTTTGAAAACACTCAGAATAATTTTTTGTACCTTTATAAAGGGCATTTTTCTCCTAATTTTATTAACTGTATGCTCCATCTTTCATTTTAAATTTTTAAATTTGATCAATATATTCAATTAAAATAATAAGACAGAGAAATAACAAACCGGGAGGGGTCCGGGAGATAGGGCTAAAAAACGGGAGAAACCCGGGAAAAACGGGAGTAGCCCTGGAAAAACGGGAGTGTTGACAGTGTTCTTATCCCACTAATGTGCCGAGATTAGCCCCTGATGACAACGACGACGAAGAAGATTTATTTTCTTCTTCGTTAGTTTTTATTGGCAGTTGCCAAACAAGCTGAGTGATGCGCGATGCATTACCATCCGCCACCACGCGCTCCGGTCAGAAAGACAGAGGAAATAAAACAAAGTTATTTTAAAAAACCTAAAAGATTCAGGCTTTTGACAAAACATTCGGGGCTTAAGCCCAATTAGCCACCCCCCCGCTCCACCCCTGCATGTCACTACTGAATGAGTGAGAACTCTAAACTTATGTACATAAAATTAGATCCTAAAAAGGCTGAAATCACTCAAAATAAATGACAGATATCTGTGATGATCGTTACTGAAACTCTGTTATTGTGGGAATATTAAATTGTGCTGAATATTACTGATGTTAGATTTATTAAGTGATATAATACATGTTTGAGCATATGCGTGTCTAATGACACAAACTACTGAACCTCTTTTAGAAAACCAATTTACATCTTCAGGATGAAAAAATGAGATTCAGATATTTGCATGATAATTTGATAAAACAACTTAATAAAAATCATGCACATGGATGTGGAACATATTTGGTTATTGAAAATGCAAGACACTGAAAACACGGTCAAAATCAGCTAAAGACTTCTGCATTATTTAATGAGGCTTTAATGTGTTATATCTCTGAGAGCCTCTCATGTGATTGTAATGAAGATAATGCAATTTATTCATCATGATGGACTTTCAGTGGCTCCAAAAACATTTACTGACTTTTTTCAAATTTGTACAGTAAATATATCAATATAATTGATTAGGTGACA
Organism: Scardinius erythrophthalmus; assembly: GCF_964197995.2. Taxonomy (NCBI): domain Eukaryota; kingdom Metazoa; phylum Chordata; class Actinopteri; order Cypriniformes; family Leuciscidae; genus Scardinius; species Scardinius erythrophthalmus. Next base: position 2,099,742 of record NC_138239.1, read on the forward strand.
AAATATCACCGCAAGTGCCATTTATTGAAACGAAAGAAAGAGACAAACTTTATAGACAACTATTAGGATTTAGTTTTTTCAGTTAAAACCTGATTTGAATTTAACTATAGCAAAATAATCTAAATATTGTCTAATAACCATTAATTAAAGTGATGTTTTCATTGGAATCTTGTTTCTACTGTTATTAAATATAATTGTACTCTTACATAGTTCTCTGTGAACAAATGTGACTTGATAAACTGGACCTGAATGTAAATTAATGCTGAAATTCACAGTTAACCCTCTGAGGTCTGAGCTGTTTTCTGGGCCCTGGAGGTGTTCTGACATGCTCTGACATTTCTGGTTATTTCTGTTACTTGTGACATTTTCATGGCTAAAGTCTAATTACACTGTATTCAGCACAAACTCTGCTACAATAATATATCAACAGCATGTATGTAAAAGTTTGTAGTTTTGAGATAATGACATTTATGCGTGGTTTGTGAAAATACAAAAAAAAATTCTCACTGAAATAAGGCCATGAAACCCCTACTGATTATTTCTTCACAAGACTTTTGAAAATTGTATGACGTAGCCTAGAATATTTGCTGCAAAACTATGTGAAAATCACCCTGACGGCTCATTCAGAGAAGACAATATATTGATTTAAAATTTTTACGACGTGTTTTGTGTTAGAAAGCCTTATGCGGAAGGTGTGATCACCTCATTAATATGTAAGTTTTTCTCACCTGAGAAAGACAAAGACTCTCCCCAACGGCCCTATTAGGAGCTATCCTAATATAGCTCCTAATAGCCCTGTCATTCTGAGCAACCTTGCACAAAACTGTAAATGAGGAGATTTAAAAAAGAATGGCTTTTAAATTGTTTGGATTTATTTACAACACAACATAACCCAAAGATACACAACAAATGCCAAAAAAAAAACACTTCAAAGACAGACCTTTGTGCCATTCCTAAAAACATTGTACATACTACATACCTTTAATTTCCAAGGTGTTTGATTTTCACTTTACCATGTTCATGTTCCAGAGACTCATGTAAATGTTGAAGTCCTCAGTGGCATCTGGGCCCTGAAAAAAAAAGTGAACATACTGATATCAAGAGAAAGGCCTGCACGATTTTGGAAATAAATATTAGATTTTTCTGGTTAAAATTGCTTTTTAAAGTTCACAAAACACACACACACACACACACACACACACACACACACACACACACACACACACACACACACACACACACACACACAAATGTTTCCAACAATATATAATATAATGAACACAAGGTTTGTTGTGCCTTATAGGCATAAGCTATGCGCAGTGCTGGGTAAAATAATAATAACAATAGATAGCAGTATAAATCTTCCAAAATATTTCAGTAACAACCAAGCTAGAGAAAAATATATTGATTATCATGTTACTTCAAATGTTTCCATTCGTTATGATGATATGAAATGAGATACTGTAATAGTAAAAACATGAAGCCGTTTGGTGCGTTTTGCTTTTCAAATTTTCAAATGATACATTCAAACGCGATCGCGCTGAAAAATCTGATACATTCAAACGCGATCGCGCTCAAATATAAAACATTATGGTTACCATACATACATATCTACGTTTGACCAGATATCCACAAACACAGTAGGCCTAACAGTAAACACGGGTCTAAATATTATAATATTCCCCATATATCTAGCAACAGTTCAACTGCAATGTGACATTTATGCAACAATAACAAACTAATATGTAAAAATTTCTTACCTTAAATCTTTCTTGTCTTTAAATTGCGTTCTTCTTCTTCTGAGGTAGCCTAAATCCAATGTAAGCTCAGGCGCGTCTTTAAAACACAGTAAGGAGTAAGTTACGAAGTCTCTGCTTCTTTGTTTTGAGGTGATGAGGGCGTTTACAGGTCTGCGTTTCTCCGCATGGATCATTTGCATGTCAATCGCTCGTGCGCTCGTAGGCGTGTTCAAATTAAATTTAATGAGGACGCGTTTGAGAAACTGTACATGCCGCTGCTTTCGTATGGATTACTTAAAAATAGAATATTTGTTTTTTATATTATTTACATACTTTAAAAATAGAGATTCCAAGCGTTGTATAGACATGCGTTTCAAGTCTGTGTGACAAACATTCGCTGAGTTACAGGTCATTTTCTGTCGCGTTTCAGAATGAGTTTCAAATTGAGAGAGACGGCAGAACGCGCATCATGTTTATTTTCTTTGTTTTGCGAAAAACACAACATTTTATTTTTATTATGAGTGTACACAAATAAAAGAAGACATTTAACAGTTTTGAATGTTGTACAATACAAGTATGTAAAATCAAAATCAACAGAGTATTTTACACTGATATAAAAAAAAACGAGCAGATCACGCCGGCGTGATTGTCGACCTCAGGGGGTTAAAGTCCAAAATAACAAGATTTGCATGTTTGCAAAGCAACTGTACGTCATTGTTCCAACGGCTCTGAGGTGCGGATCATAATCATACGGCTTCATATGTGAACGGATGAAACTCTCTCTTCTCTTGGACTGTGGACTTTACATCTCAACAATGTCAATATAAAATGCTTGAAGATTTATTACCTATATCTGTAGAAAAGAAAACTTAACTTTTGTGTCTCTCTCAGGCTATTTAAGAATTATGCCTCGGCAAAAGCAGAATTTGCTGTGGCTGATGATCGTCTGTTGTGGATCAAGCCAGATAAGTATGTTGCTTAAAACAATAAAATGCATTTATCACCTTTAAAAGAAAGTCTATAATGCCAGTGAATATGTTGTTTGGTGAAAATTAGAAACATTCATTCATTTTGACTGTAATGTGTGCATCTAAATTTTGGCACTCAATATTGAGTTGTCATCAGCATGTCATACTACATCATTAAATAATATTTTTAATGTTGTCTTTGTATGTGCAGGCTGCTCAAAAATACTACTAGTTGGTGACAATTTGACAGATACATGTTTCCAGGACTCGGATGACAAAGGTAGATGTGAAATATACACGGCTAACGTGACTGTAGGAATACTGTAAATTTATTATCTGAATGCTCTTGTGATGACTGGCAGCAAAGACATATACTGTACATACATACACACAAAGTATATATTAGAGCTGTAGCGGTGCGTCGATTTTCGTCGACGTCATATTTTTTGCGTCGACGCTTCTTTTTTTTTTTTTTTTTTCCACCATTCCAGGAGGTACAGCTCGCCACACACACACCGCCCGCCGTGTTATTCTGTCATGTTTTCTCCCTTTCTTTCCAAACCGAGACAAACGCCAGTCTCCTTTCTCTGCAGAATGCCATAAATCCGCTCAACCAATCACAGCGCACCATTCCACGCATAGTAAACAGTAACGGTGGCGCTCTGACACCCGACATCCTAGTTTTCCTTATCTACTTTGCACTTTTTGATCAACAAACAAACAAAAAAAGTAATAAATTTGACGGCATTGATGAACCTGTGGTGGATTCTGCCGTAGGGAAGAAACGTAAGCCATCGAAATCTAATCATTTACGTGAGGAGATTAAGAAGATGAGGCACGCGGGAGGAAGAGAAATGCCGACTGTTGCTTGTTCTCACACGACAGCGTCAAACTTCTGTCGAATGCTGACACGTTAACCCCAGGGGATCTTTTAAAAAACTTTCAATTCTTGTACTCAAAGTCAACGAAAACCGAGCAGGACCTAAGCCATTTTACAGCTGATCGCCGTCAAAAAAGAAGGTCGCCGTCGTTCAGAAGGTATTTCTTAGCGATGGCTGATTGAATGTAGCCTATGTTTAGTCCAGATTAGACCGAGTTCAGAGGCTGTCAAATGTGGATCAACTTACTTTGTTGTGTATTTTCAACAGTTTCAATGTGAAAAATAACTTTTATATTGATTCAATGGATTAATTGCATAAAAAAAGGATTTATCACATTTATACTACATTATTCAGAAGTAAACATTGTAGCTGACAGTGTGTTTTTATGTCAGAATGTTTATTTTTAAACCACAACCTTCTAAGTGCTTCTTGTACCGATATATTTAACATATCTTTTGCATTTCTCATCCAAACAACATCAAACTTGGCACTGCACTTACTCGTGCCCAGACAGCTGTCGAGTTTGAAATCCATCGGAGTAACGGTTCGACAGAGATATGCGAATAACAGACAGGATAAATAATTCCAATTAGTCGTTAGATTAGTCGACTAATCGATAAAATAATCGCCCGACTAATCGTTTAATTAATAATCGTTTACCCCAGCCCTAGTATATATAAAATGTTATGTTCTTTTTTTTATCCCAGATATTAAACTGAAATGTCCATCAGTTTGTGAAGAAGAAATTAATAAAATTTGCAGAGTGAATGTCAAAATAAACACATTTTGTCTGGGTAAAAACATTTATTTATTTAATACATTTTATTTTAATTTGAACTTCTTGAAATCTAAACTCGTATTTTAAAAAGTATTTTGTTTTAACAATTATAAAATGTTTTCTCTGGTTTCCAGGGCGCTGCAAAACACATGACAAAAAAGAAAGCTTCAACATAACAAATTATGGAGGGAAATATGAAGTAAGAATGAATAAAACAAGTGCAGACATAAAGCTGTGGTTTTTGCCAAATGGATCACAGTCAGTCAGCAAATCAGGTGTGTTAATTTGTCCTAAATTTGATTAAAATGTTAGTGTTGCCATGATTGATCATTGATATCAGTGATGATGAAGTTACCACTGTTGGTCAATGCAAAACATATAACACGCCTAAGACAAACTGTTTGAATGGAGTCAGTGTGTTAAATGTTTTCTAAGCACAGTAATGTGTTTGAGTTTGGAAGAGCAGATCATGGTAAAACCACTGAATATTTTAGACTAGTGGTAATATTGAGCGAGTTTTGTAATTATTCTTTACACTTCTGCTGGACCATTAGGGGAAAAAACTACTTACGAGATACAGGAAAGCACCTGTAACAACACCAGCCCCACCTGCACATCCATCTGCGAATCAAAAAAAAAACCCCAAAAAGGTAAGATTTTGTCCACTTTTATTTTTTATTATATTTTTTTAATGTCAGTTTATCTCTTCATTCAGGGCAGAACAGTGGTTATTTAACAGGACAGGTGTAACTTACCATTATGGGAATGTGTCTGTGCTGATATCTGATATCTATATATAATGTTTTTATGTGCATTATTTCATTTATATCATTTTCTTGTGTTATGTTCTCCTGGCAATAAATAGAAAATATAAAAGAAAAAAAAATATATCATGGCGTACTGTATGCAATTATGATGTGGTAGTTTGGTCTGTGCAGATTATCAAATCAGCTTTCCCAACATTCCTCCCATATGTCGGACAAACAGGTGTCGAGCTGCTCAAACAAACTGATCAATATTTTAAAAATGTTTTAAAAGCATCACAATGTTTCACTCTTCAGGAACTTAATCAATGACTGACTCTGAACATTAATCTACTATCTGTGGTCAGACATGTAAATGATATTATGCTACACTACACAATCTATTTTGTGTTTTATTCCTCTGTTGCTCTCTTGTTACTTTCCTGGTTGTCTCTGATAAGTATTTAATGCACAAGTTTTACTCTTTGTAACTCATACAGCTACAGTATGTTTTGATAATTATGCTAAATTGTGTGTTGTCTTGGTCTCTTCAGATTGTCTGATCCCTTCTGTTGATCCTAAGAAGACATGTGAAAAAGCTACATATGACGATACATGCAACGGTAAGTCTGTGTCTTAAGACTTATAAACAATTTTTTCAGTAGCCATCCATCCATCCATCTTCTACCGCTTATCCGGGGCCGGGTCGCGGGGGCAGCAGTCTAAGCAGGGATGCCCAGACTTCCCTCTCCCTAGACACTTCCTCCAGCTCTTCCGGGGGGACACCGAGGCGTTCCCAGGCCAGCCGGGAGACATAGTCTCTCCAGCGTGTCCTAGGTCTTCCCCGGGGTCTCCTCCCGGTGGGACATGCCCGGAACACCTTCCCGGGAAGGCGTCCAGGAGGCATCCGGAAAAGATGCCCGAGCCACCTCAACTGACCCCTCTCGATGTGGAGGAGCAGCGGCTCTACTCTGAGCTCCTCCCGAGTGACCGAGCTTCTCACCCTATCTCTAAGGGATCGCCCAGCCACCCTGCGGAGAAAGCTCATTTCGGCCGCTTGTATCCGGGATCTTGTCCTTTCGGTCATGACCCACAACTCATGACCATAGGTGAGAGTAGGAACGTAGATTGACTGGTAAATCGAGAGCTTCGCCTTGCGGCTCAGCTCCTTCTTTACCACGACAGACCGGTACAGCGACCGCATTACTGCAGAAGCTGCACCGATCCGCCTGTCAATCTCCCGTTCCATCCTTCCCTCACTCGTGAACAAGACCCCAAGATACTTGAACTCCTCCACTTGAGGCAGGAGCTCTCCACCAACCTGAAGCGAGCAAACCACCCTTTTCCGACTGAGAACCATGGCCTCGGACTTGGAGGTGCTAATTTTCATCCCAGCCGCTTCACACTCGGCTGCAAACCGTCCCAGTGCATGCTGGAGGTCCTGGTCTGATGAGGCCAACACGACAACATCATCCGCAAAGAGCAGAGATGAAATGGTGTGGTCCCCAAACCCGACCCCCTCCGGCCCCTGGCTGCGCCTAGAAATTCTGTCCATAAAAATTATGAACAGAACCGGCGACAAAGGGCAGCCCTGCCGGAGTCCAACACGCACCGGGAACAAGTCTGACTTACTGCTGGCAATACGAACCAAGCTCCTGCTCCGGTCGTACAGGGACCGGATAGCCCTTAGCAAAGGGCCCCGGACCCCATACTCCCGGAGCACCCTCCACAGGCCGCCGCGAGGGACACAGTCGAATGCCTTCTCCAAATCCACAAAGCACATGTAGATTGGTTGGGCAAACTCCCATGAGCCCTCCAGCACCCTGTAGAGGGTATAGAGCTGGTCCAGTGTTCCACGACCGGGACGAAAACCACACTGTTCCTCCTGAATCCGAGGTTCTACTATCGGCCGGATTCTCCTCTCCAGTACCCTGGCATAGACTTTCCCAGGGAGGCTGAGAAGTGTGATCCCCCTATAGTTGGAGCACACCCTCCGATCCCCCTTCTTGAAAAGAGAAGTCCAATAACAGAACACCACTCGGGTTCAGATCAGGGGGGCCGTTCCTCCCAATCACGCCCCTCCAGGTGTCACTGTCGCTGCCCACGTGGGCGTTGAAGTCCCCCAGTAAAACGATGGAGTCCCCAGTCGGAGCACTTTCCAGCACCCCTCCCAGAGACTCCAAGAAGGCCGGGTACTCTGCACTGCCGTTCGGCCCGTAAGCACAAACGACAGTGAGAGACCTATCCGCGACCCGAAGGCGTAGGGAAGCGACCCTCTCGTTCACCGGGGTGAACTCCAACACATGGCGGCTGAGCTGGGGGGCTATAAGCAAACCCACACCAGCCCGCCGCCTCTCACCATGGGCAACTCCAGAGTGGTGAAGAGTCCATCCTCTCTCGAGGAGTGTGGTTCCAGAGCCCAAGCCGTGCGTAGAGGTGATCCCAACTATCTCTAGTCGGAATCTCTGAACCTCACGCACAATCTCAGGCTCCTTCCCCGCCAGAGAGGTGACATTCCATGTCCCTAGAGCTAGATTCCGCGTCCAGGGATCGGGTTGTCTAGGCTCCCGTCTTCGACTGCCGCCCGATCCACTTAGCACCGGCCCCTTACGGTCCCTCCTGCAGGTGGTGGGTCCACGGGAGGGTGGCCCCACGTCACTCCTTCGGGCTGAGCCCGGCCGGACCCCATGGGGGGAGGCCCGACCACCAGGCGCTCGCATACGAGCCCCAACCCCGGGCCTGGCTCCAGGGTGGGGCCCTGGCTGCGCCATACCGGGCGACGTCACGGTCCTCCTTTTTTTGGGCATCATAAGGGGTTTTGAACCGCTCTTAGTCTGACCCGTCGCCTAGGACCTGTTTGCCTTGGGAGACCCTACCAGGGGCATATAGCCCCAGACAACATAGCTCCTAGGTTCATTCGGGTACTCAAACCCCTCCACCACGGTAAGGTGGCAGTTCAAGGAGGGGCTTTTCAGTAGCCTGTTTGTTCTTTCACGATCATACAGCAAACTCAGCATATTATAAAGTAAAATTACACTATAAACTTAGTTATCCATCCAGCCTACATGCTATAGAGTACAATTAGTGCCTGCCCACTTTTTCAGCAGCGCTGGTTCCAGAAGTATTTTTCCATTCATTTCTCTCATAGGAATTAAAAAAAAAGTCTTTGTTAAAGAGTTATAGGCCTTGAACCAAACTGACCAGCTACGAGTCGAGTCATAAAATTACAAAATATGATTAGATGCAAAAAAGTGTTTGAAAAATCAACAAAAAATACAAAGATACATGACTGTGTGCTCAACGGCTTTAATGAGGGGAAGAACTACAATCCCATGAAGGGAAGCTGTCAACTAGGGCTGCGAGATTAATCACAATTTACATGAAATCGCACTTAAATCGAGTTGGCTTATCACGATTTTGAAATCGCAAAAGCTGCAATTATTTTTTATGTGCAGCTTATCATTGATGATCGGCTCTGTAAAGCGGCTCCATCTGAAAGCACTGTGAGTTTGAGTCACTTATAAGATGCATTTGAAAAAGCAACACACGTCAAACATCTTTTATCTTTTATAGAAGCATTCATGAACCTCTTGTCCAACAAAAGACAACATTTTATAACATGCTTTTACTCCAAACTCACTTCATACCGACAGTTCTGTCATGACAACTCTCGGAGGGATTGGCATGGTAATGAGTATGACAATGTTGTATGTTTGGTCTTGGTCGGAATAGATCTGCTACACTGCTGCGGCAGAGCAAATACAGGACTTGCTACTGCCAATGCACGACACGCTGCTGTGAGCAAGAAAGACATGCTGCTGCTGTACAATATAGCATACATGAATTACCTCCCCAACAGAGCAGGAGACATGGTATTTGACAATACAATACAAGCCGAGTTTACTGCACATCAGAAAATCCCTCAAGCTGATCTACCGCCAAAACATATATTGCTGTTTCTCTGAAGAGCCATAGGAATGTGTGTATGCTATCTTTGTGTGCCTGGCCCTTTAGTTTTGAGTATGAGAAATGTGGCATATGCGTGGTCTAGGTGGACTAGATCTACCTAGACAGTATTCCCCCAAGCAGATCAAGCCGTTAGACATGTGGGCTGCCATGATGTGCATATAAGGCGTGTGAAGGATCTTGCAGTGTAGCCCTGTGTACCCCTTTTTTTTTTCTTCTTCTTCCAAGGGGTGTCCCTAGTGACTTACCAATTTGGTGTTCTACTTGGAGTGTAACGGTTCACAAAATTCACGGTCCGGTTTGATACGATACACTGGTGTCACGGTTCGGTACATTTTCAATATAGCAAAAAGAAAGAAATGCCAGAGAAACGTCCTTGATTTAATTGAATGAAACTATTTAATGAAACTAACATCATAAAGTATTATCATTTTTTACTTTGAGCAATGATGAAGCTATACTTGACTCTTAAACAGCTTGAACAAAAACAGCTCATTATAAAAAAAATGAAATGTAATATTGTAGTAGTAATAAACAAAGTTTTATTTTATTTCAGATGAACATTTTAGGGCAGCAATTTTATTCATAATGTCGAAATAAAATCAACGTAACGTTACTTGAAAGCAAAATGTTTCTTCCTGGTTTCCACGTCAGCGCTGTTTGATCTGTTAATAGCGGAGAAATGTGAATGCTTCTCACTAGATCTCGCAGCGATGTTATTACTTCAATCGAATTCAAATGCTTTCTTTACTCAATCTCGATCTCTTAGCACTTAGTGTAGTAACAGTGTCGCTTGATCAAGATCGGCTCGCGCTGCATTGGTCCAAACTGATAAGCGTTCCGTGAAGCCCAAAATATGGAGTAGCGCAGTTTCGATCTGCTTTCATTACATTTGTCATTTGATGTTAGGCAATGTTGTTGCACCTACATTTTAAATAACAAAATTTTGGTCGGCAGGAAAAATGGTCCAACGAACTGTTCGGTTTGTAATGCGTACCGAACCGAAAGCCTCGTACCGACCGGTTCAATACGAATACATGTATAGTTACACCTCTATGTTCTACGTATGTGCCTACATACCAGTGTATGCATGCTACTAAACTAAGTTCTCTGGGCTGTAAGGCTTGGCTCTAGTGGCATATTAGACTATGGGCCCTATCTTTCACCCAGCGTAATTGACTTTGTACAGACGCACGTCGGTAAATTAGGGAATTAACTTGCACTCCTAGGGGCAGTTCAGTGAAAAGAGGAGGCGTGTTCCGGCGCAAACGTTCCCTGGTGCTATTTTGCAGGTTTAGAAAACAATTGGCGCAGTGGATAAGACACATGCCTTTGGTGTGAGAGACCCGGGTTCGAATCCACTGTGAGACACCAATGTGTCCCTGAGCAAGACACTTAACCCCTAGTTGCTCCAGAGGCGTGCGACCTCTGACGTGTATAGCAATTGTAAGTCGCTTTGGATAAAAGCGTCAGCTAAATGAATAAATGTAAATGTAATTCCATTTTGGATGCGTTGCGCATGTTATTCAGATGCAATTTTGAGGGCGCATGCTTGGCCATAATGTTTGATTCTCTCATCTACACAGTGCGCCTGCTCTTATAGGGAATGTGAGATGACGCTCTGATTGGTTTATTTCACGTTACGCCCAAACCACACCTATGAGTAATGAAGCGAATTGGGTTTACTTCCGGAAACCTGACCTTTGCACTCTATTGTTTACGTGAAACAAGCTTTAGGATTTACCTCGGAGATGCTCAAACAGGGATCTCTATTGTAGGCCTATATCTCTATACATTTTTTTAAACAAATAAATGCAGCCTTGGTGAGCATAAGAGACCAAACAAAAATCATACCGATCCCAAACTTTCAAACGGCAGTGTATGCTTATTCTCTTTTTCTGTGAAATAATGATAACTATAAGTTTGATTCAGCATGTAAATCATTGGTATATAAAATATTGATGCTGTTGTATTTCTTAAAATTTTACGTAAGGGCCAAACATCTGCTTCTGTCATGTTTGTTTTGCGATCTAGTTCATTTTCATTCATTTCCCCCTTGCTAGTTAATTGGTGGGGTTGTGTGACGTGTGCTTTAAGGAGGCGTGTTAAGGGCTGGTTTTAGAGCTAACGGTGGCTCGACAGTGAAAATACAGCTGGATTTTGGCGTCGCAGCTCGTTGGCTCCTCCCGGCTCAGTGCTATCCCTGGCTCGCACTGGCCCGACAGTGGAAAAGTGGCTATTATTTCTCTATTCCTTGACCATAAACTAAACAAATAGATTTTAAAATGTATAGGTTTATAAATAATAGGGCTGTCAATCTTCCTCTATAATACTATTCGAATTCCATTCCTTATTTTATTTAATATTCGAATAATATTCGAATATTAAATGCTCAAATGTATCCTATTATTATATGAATCATGACGCATCGTTGCCATGAAAAACAGCGTTGCTATGGACGCGGAACGGACTATTTTCTTTAGCGGAAGCAATACAATCGTTTTTAAATCAATAAACTCCTTTTTAAATCAATATTTTGTGTCAAATTATTTATTTATTTTGTAGGTAGCCATGTAATAAGTTCAGCCTGTCGGGGTTGTTATTCGCTATAACAACCGCCTCGCTATATTACATTATCCCTTACTTGGCGGACAGCTAACAGTTAAAGCCTGGAACACACCATGCCGACGGTCGGCCGTCGGGCAGTTTCCGTGCGTCGGCCGACTAAATCTTCTCGGTGTGTTCCCCTCCGTCGGCTGAAATTGGTCCTCGTCGGCTTTGTAACGGCCGATTCGACATGTTGAATCGGTGTCGGGTAGGCATGTGCCGGTATTCGGTAATGCGATAAATCGCGGTAATGAATATGCACGATATTGTTATCGTGGGCACTTCAAAATACCGTGAAAAATAATAGATCAGAATTTATATTTATAGAACGCGTATTAGCTTATTTTCCATCAACCGCTTAAACAAACACTGCGTATATGCTGCGCGAAACACGTGCGCACTCTGATGTAAACAATCCCCACATGTATAGCACTGTGTGCATGCGGCGCAGTGCGCACTCTAGTCTAATGTAAACAATCCTCACATCATGGAGAAGCATGGCGGAAGGAGGAACGCTGCCGACGATTTATCCCCCTTCTAAAAGCAGAGCTGTCAATACGCATTCAGCGTGAGACTCACGCAATTTACACTTTTCAAACGCTCTCGCGCCACATGCAGTTTCTCACGCAGAGAAAAATCGCGGAGCAAAGAGGACACGGAGACCGACAGACTAGACAGAGCAGGTTATTATGGTATGAAAACAATTCTCAGCTCTCATGTTCTGTCCATTTTATTACGAAATTCAGACAATAAATACTGTTTTGGTGCTTGTAAATGTGACTTGACAGATCACTGTAGCGCCTCAGTTCAAGTAAACCGATCATCTGTTACTTTTTATTTAAAGATACAGTAGGCTACAACTTACCTAAAGGTATATATGCCTCATACATAATATCGATCATTCAGTGTTTTTCAACCACGGAAAGAGGTCAATAAAACTGCAGGTGAACAATTATGTCACAGAAGGTTACATTTACCTCAGGAAAGCCATTTAATGACCAACACGTTAGTTGACTAGAAAAAAATAGCTATAGAGAGGAGTATTTTGCTAAATATGTGCACTATATTACATTTGTATTATATTTTTACTTGTGTCATAATTGTTATTATAATGAAAACCAAATTATATTTAATTTAATTAGTTAATTTTTAACCTTTAATAATACCAGCTGACAGGGCTCTCTGTATGTTTACAGCATTATGTGAGATATATTTTTTCTTGAGAAAAATTAACGTCTATCTACTGGAGCCTACCTAATAATTATCCAAAAAGTCAATACTGAATCAAGATTGAAATCAAATCCCAAGAATTGAAAGGGTGAAAATTGTGTAAAATTCTATTTAGTTACCAAATGTTTTGACAATCACTATTGTAATGCAAGTAGTTTTTTTTTCTACATCCCCCCCACCAATCCATCCATTTCTCTTGAGCAATTAAAATATCGTGATAATACCGTATACCGTGGTAAAAGCTCAATCAATTAATCGCAGCATGAAAAGTTGATACCGGCACATGCCTAGTGACGGGCCATCTGTGAAAGAGGGAACTCTGATTGGCTGTTCAGCTTAGTGAAGGAGGCAGTGCACGAGAATAATAGCAAAACAGCGAGCAAAGTCAAAACGGTGCAGATAGAAGGCTGTTCTAATGTTACGTCATCTTACCTGAGTGTTCCTTGGCGAATATTTCAATATTAACACGAGCGGAGTAGAATAAAGAAAGTGTTTAGCAGGTGTGATATTCAAAACGGTAAGTGCGCACTGCTTTGTTTACGTTTGTGTATTTGCAGCCGGCAGCGTCAGTTTCCCTTTTTGAATAACGAATATAGACGAATATATCTGCAAAAATAGACAGTTGTCTCATTTACACGCAGGCGCAGAACCCGCTTTCTAGCTGACAGTCGGCAGGAGTTCTCTCGGTGTGTTCAAGTGCACTTTTTACCCCGACGCGAGGCGACAACACAGTCGGCTTTCATCAGCACTAGTTCGTCGGCGTCGGCTTGGTGTGTTCCAGGCTTAAGCCCCGTGATGAGGAGAGAGGCAGAAAAGAATAATTCTTGCCTGTTTTAGCGGCGGTTCCTCGGACAGATCGCCTAGCTTGTCAGGGTGTAATGTTGTCAGTTTTTCCATTTAAGGTTTGAAATCCAAACATCTTCAACATATCGCTTTTCAAATTGTCGGTGGTGATCTCCGTTTCCGTGCAGACATTGCTCTCCGCGATTTTTGACAGTATTATATGATACAGCGTGGATAACGTGCACAATTGTGTTACGATTCAAAAACGTTATTGTTCATCTGACGAAACAAAAGCATTTCATTTTCACAGGCGTGCGAGAAAGGCAAGACTGCATATTTTTTTAATTTTTAAAATGTACATAAAAAAATCAATATTCGAATAGGAATTTCAGCATTCGAATAGTACAGATTTTTTTAATATTCGAATTATATTCGAATTTCGGAATTCGTTCCAACAGCCCTAATTAATAAATGCAATACTATAATGAATCACTTTATTTATTTGTGTGTTAAAGGGAATGAAAGAAGCAAATACATTCTGAGTTTTAATGGGAGTAACTGGAAGTGTGTGAACTGCGATAAGACACCAACCTACGATCAAAGTGGTTTATTTACTGATCCCTCAAAAGAGTAAGTGTGCGTCGATTACAAATAACTCTATATCAGAATACAAAGTCATTAAATACATTTTGCAGAGTCACCTTGGACAAACTGAAGGCTATGATGGAAGACATGGACAAAAGCAATATAAGCAACGCAAGGATTGTTATTGGGGATGTTGTTGGTCTTCTTCACATACAAACCAAGAACACAGAAACCAAAGAATCATGCTACTCTTCAGATCAGGACACGATAGATGTAAGACTTGAGGACTTGTACCATGTTTTGAAGCATCTCATTTATCATGCAAATAATTTTTTCACAGATTGGTGACTGTCAAAGTGACCTGAATTCAGACGTTCCCTGGTCTGTAAAGATTCCCAGTGAGGCCTTTAATAAATCACGACTGAAAAACAATGGAAGTGCAATTCTTCTAGTTCTACGGTTCAAAAACTTTGTAAAGGTACTCATGATTTAAAAACGTAAACATGTAACATTTTAAAGGATTAGTTCAACCAAAAAAATTTAATTCTGTAATAATTTACTCACTCTCATATCGTTCCAAACCCGTAAGACTTTTGTTCATCTTCAGAACACAAATGAAGTTATTTTTAATGAAATCTGAGAGATTTCTGTCTCTAGAGATTAAGAGATTTTAAAACTAATCCATATGAATGGAGCAATTTAGACCAAATCTTCTGAAGAGACTCAATCGCTTTTTATGATGAACAGATTGAATTTAGGCTTTTATTCACATTTAAACATGCCAATGGAGAGACAAAAAGCTCTCAGATTTTATCAAAAAGATCTTCATTTGTGTTCTGAAGATGAACACAAGTCTTACGGGTTTGGAACGTCATGAGGGTAAGTAAATAATTACAGAATTTTCATTTTTGGGTTAACTAATATTTACGGGACAGTTCATCCAAAAATTACAATTCTGTCATTATTATATTCTGTGGAAAGCAAAGCAAAATTTTTATAAAATCTCTTTTCCATCCGAACACAAATCTGTTGACTTCAGAAGAGCTGAACTTCAGTACACTGTCATAATAAATAGGGATGCTCATAATTAACTGGGTTAACTGTTAACCGACAGTAAGAATTTTGACGATTAATACGTAAAAGTAATTTTTAAAGTCAATTTTCAAGATACATTTTTAAAACGTTTGCTGCGTGGTTAAAAAATATACTACACAAAAAATAGTGTTTTTGAGAGAAAAACAAAACATGCTCTGTATAAGGTGAAATAACCTACAGGGAACTACACTGCGACCAAAATGGTCGCATATGCGACCTTTTGAAATGCCATTGCGACCAAAATTTTTAATGGGTCGCAAATGTATCACTGATTATTTTTGTAGACTACCTATTTTTTAGGCAATGTGCTATGATTTACTATGAGCATTTATTAAAACAGAAATGTGTATTTTAAGAATACGTTTTATAACGTGCTCTGAACATTCAACACATCAAGTTGGCTTCAGCCCCGCGACCGTTACTTAGATTAAAACGTACCATTGTATCTGCGCGACTCGCGAGCTCTCTCTCTCTCACACACAAATACGGACGCGCGCGCCCACACACAGAGAGAAGATAATTGTAAAATTAAAATTGACGGGCTATAGTTAAAATTTTGTTCTTGCTTGGGTTTTTTTTTTTCTGTCAAAATGTCGGAAAGCTTATTGTATTATCCATCCGTGTTTTTAAAATTCGTTAAATGACGGACGTTTTACAACACAGCCCTCGTTATATGTCGGATTCGTCAAACTTAGCCTACTTGATATTATTTTTAGAATAAGTGATTCGTTATGCTATTATTGGACTCCTGTCTATTCATTGTCAACTGTTTTCTATAAATATGTTTGTATTGGCTAACATTTATGCAGCTAATGCCTGTCCTGTTTAAAATGTGCAGTGTTCAAATGCAAAGACAGCACGTCACAAATAGAAGCCCTTTTCCCTGTGCTATTTAGTATCATATTTGGTTATTGGAATAATAAATTAAGTAGCCTATCTTTATTGTACACCTGTTTTTTTTTTTTTTTACTGTTTTCTAGGGGTTTCTTAATTTTAGACCAGCACACATTATATGCAATGCAATGCAATATAATGCATGTGTGTCCTATGTGTGACATATTTTGCACACAGGTAAAGGTGCCCAACATAAGTAATTTCTAAAGTAAAAAAAAAAAAAAGTGTTTTGGAAAATTTCTCTATATTTGATTATCAGTAAATTTGTTTTCTATACAGAGATATCGATATCGGCCATAACAGCAATATTAATACCGGTTATTATCGGTATCGGCCACAATTTTCACATCGGTGCATCACTACTTAAGAGTTCAGGAGTCTGCCCAATGTTAAAGAAAACAAAAACAAGAAGGCATGTGGTTTAAAAGATGGCAAGTAAAATAAAAAGCACATCTGTATGCAATACAGTTTCATTATTGTTCATTATTATCCAGAGCGGCTTACTATAAACAATTTGTGCGACCAAATCATGTTTTGCGCCAGTAACTGAAAAAGTTAGTAGCGCAAGTGCCACCAGTGGAAAAGGTTAGTGTAGTTCCCTGACCTAAATGTAAAATATCAATAAAGCGAAATGTTACAAACATTATAAACACTATAAACATAGCTATATGCTATTTTAGTTCCCCTCACTCCGCAACAAATCCTTTAAATTTAACTGTATTCAAAACGGAACAAGAATGAAAAGTAAAAGTAGATGAGCGGTAGTGCTGGGCGGTTTACCGGTTCATACCGAATACCGGTGTTTATTTTTGTTACGATATGAATTTTTAATAAACCTAAATACCGGTGTATGTCGCTTTAATCGGAACGCGGCGCTGCGCGACACAGTCTCACCCCTAATTTACAACACACGTCTGCGGCGCATTACAGCTGCGACAAGGTTTTTTCCCTCCTCCACGCGGTGCGTCAAAATAGACTAGGCGCCTATATTTAGCGAAGCGGCGCGGAGAGCCGCTTCTGGGAAGCTTCGATCTGAAACACAAGCATTGACTAGAATGGGCGCGAGACGTGTGGGGGTGAGAGTGTCTTTTTTCTCGCGGCGCGCGTGTTTTTATACTGTATTAACGTATCTGAAGTCAACTGACGGTCTTTAGAAAAGTTTATTTGTTATTACGATTGAATCTTTCTTAATCTTTCCTGATAAAGCAGTGTTTATGAGCGTTGCTGCTTTGTGTACAGCCGTTACCGGGGAAACCACTGTTTCTGCCGCTCCTAAAGCGCGTCCTGCTGGCACCTCTTTGTAAACAGCCTTGCAAACCTGTATTATTAATATTAGTGTGGATTTTTTCTATAATATTCACTCATGACAATAAAATAGGGCATTATAAGTAAATCTACTGCAGTATTTCCTCTCTCACTCAGTAGAAAATGTGGTTAACACCCATCATGCTTGAAAAAAAAAAAAAAAAAAACGGTAAAAACCGTGAAACCGGTATAATTTAGAAAAAAACCGTGATGTTGATTTTTGGTCAAACCGCCCAGCACTAATGAGCGGTATAAACGCAAAGCCAAAACGAATTCTTTTAAAGCTAAACTGAAACCGGTGTTGGGCTCAAGTAGCCCAAATCTCTCATTCGGCACCAATCCAAATGTTGCAATATTCGCAATGTATTTGGATGCAAAACTATCATTCATTATGTAAACTAGGCTTTGCACTTCACTAGTGCAAAACATCATCTTTCCCATGCCCGGAAATGTGCTTAGCACAGATTCTACAAACTATTTAAATTAAGCAGTGTAACTTATAATATATTTGGTTGAGAGCATTTTATATTGATGTACAGTATTTAATACAGGCTGCGATGTCAAGTTGGCCATGCTAGAAAACCGATATGTTGTGTGAGCACGTGAGGTAGAGGTCTTCTCGGGTCCTAAAATCGGTAACCGACTCAAATTGGCCTGCATCTACCCGAACCCGACGTGCATAATTTTTTTTAAAAGAAAAACCCGACCCGAGACAGACCCGATGAAATTAGACCCATGTCCGCCTGCAATTGCAGCCAGTCAGGAAAAATCCCGGTGTCCTGCTGACTGATTTAGCCATTTTTCCATTACTTTCATTTATTTATTGTTACTTTATATTATTGCCTGCCCGGTGGATACAAGTTATTTCGGAGTTTGACTTTCAATTGTGACCAGTTATTGGAAAAATAAACATAGCTTATAGTTTGATAAAAAAAAATTATCGACAGCCTAATAATAAATCATTGATTCGCTAGTGTTGTCTGCAGAGCTATTTACCTCATCTCTGGCGAAGGGCTTCTGCCATCTGCACACAAAAAAGAGAAGCCCTGCGTGCACGCAGATCTGCATTTACCTGATCATGAGATGATTAAAGTTTATTTTAATCCATGATGACGGCTTTCGTTGAAACGGTAGGCAAAAATGTGGAGCCACTGAGTCTAAATGCGGAAGCAACTGTGCGTAAAGTCTAAAGCACGTAAAAGTGCAGATTCAGAGTGAACTTAGAAAGAGTGAGATTATGGGTGCTTTCACACCTGCCTCATTTAGTTCGGTTGAATCGCACTAGAGTTCGTTTTCCCCACTGGTGCGGTTCGTTTGGGCAGGTGTGAATGCGGCAATCGCACTCGGGTGCGCACCAAAAGCGGACCAAACAAGCATACCGAGACCTGCTCGAAGAGGTGGTCTCGGTACGTTTTGAAACGAACTCTGGAGCGGTTCGTTTGTGGTGAGAACGTGATCCGACCTTGAACAGAACCAACTGCCAAAGAACTGCGCATTTTTGGACTAAACCAGTTGCCGTAGTCAGCTGCGCTGTGATTATGGGATGAGGAGAAATGTTTGTTGACAGTTTGCACTCGCGGACAAACTTTAAGTTGTGAGGAGGTGCAGACAGAGCCTGATAGAAATTATTAACAGCCGCATCCTCGCTTCATTCTCAAATATTATTGTTTAGGGCTGCAACAAATGATTATTTTGATAATCGATTAATCTATCGATTATTAGAACGATTAATCGACTAATCGTCGATTATTTCGCCGACTAATCAGTAAGTTTGGAACGATTATTCAGCCTTTTCAATTAGTTAAAACACTGAGTTATACATATTCTAACTATAATATAAAAAAAGAAAATCACTTCAGCTTTTGAAATGGTTGGTTTAATGAACTTTGAGCCAACTAAACAGGTCATTCTCTTTAAAGGTATAGCAGAGGATGTTTTACTTCCTGGTGGGTAACCTATACTACTGGTCCTCCTAATTGTCAATCATTCTGGTGAATCAATCAAACTTTTCAAAAAGTGGAGAGGGCGGGTCTTATCTAAAATTTGGAAAGATCCTCCGCTATACCTTTAAGTTTTCAGATTTCTGTCCAACTCAAATCCCACACAAATGCAAAAAGCATTGGTTAAATATTCGGTTCTCTTTCAATAGAAAAAAAATAAACAAAAAAAATTATCAGCTGCATTACAGACAAACTTAAACTGCAAACAATTATTATAAGAACACAATTTAAAAAAAAATTGACAGCTGAGCTGACAGAGACATTCTCATTCACCTTTTAAGTTACAGTATAAAAAATAACTGACATGATATACTTCATAACATCTCTTTTTGTAAGTCTTCATGAATATGGAACAAAATACAGGCAAGTGATAAGACTGTAATAACTAATAGTTACAATAATAAAAACAGCCCTGACTCCTGAGCTCGATCAAGCTTTATTCTATGCAAAAATAATCATAACATTACTGTAATTATATTATTATTGTTAATATTATTGCTATTATTAGTAGTATTGCATTCTCTAAAAAGAGATTTACTGCTAGTTATTTAGCTCCAGCTGGAGAACATTCACCTCTCACCGGCTCGTCTCGTGCCGGGTTTTTCCTCTTTAAGTGTTTTAACATGCATGTTGTGCTCCCGTGAAAAGCAAGTTCCGCCTTGCATGTATTGCACACGACAGCATTCTTGGTTTGAAGTTTTGTGAAACTTTCACACACCTAGCTAGTTCGGATTCGTTTGCACTCCGTCATAATTCGCGCTGTGTAACGGCTGTATTACACTCTAGCGCTACAGCGCCGTAGCGGTCAAATCGCGATATTGCAGGCCCTTACATTAGGTCACGTGGGATCAAATGACTACTCGACAACAAAGATATTTGTCGACAATTTTTTATTGTCGACGACTAATCGTTTCAGCCCTATTATTGTTTGTCTAAAATGGTGTAGTAGACAAACTATATAATAAAATATGACGAAGGATACAATCAGCCCACGCAGTCGTCTCTCCATAGTAAACAGCGGCGTGTTATCTGCCGGATTTTCCCGCACGTTAATTCTGACCAAACGAAGTGCAGTTATGGAAATGCCAGACATATCTGGCCAACGAGTGATGTGGATGTAGTCACGTGACTGCATTTTGGTTCGTTTTATCAACTCATAAACTGATTCGGACCAGAGCGATCAGTCTGGTGTGAAAAGGAACCAAAACGCCTGAAAAATGCTACAAAGTATCATTTTTCACCCTTGGTCCGGACCAAATGAACTGAACTACAGATGTGAAAGCACCCTTAAACGCTAGCAGAGAATTTGAATAAAAAAAATTGTTAAATGACCAATACGTTTTAAAGAATTCGGGTCTTCTCGGGTCCATTCGGAAAAAGCACATTCTTTTTTTAATTACCCGAGACCTCTAGGCCTATATCAAACCCGAGCCATGTCCGGAGCAATTGAAGTTTTGGACCCGAACCCGCTTGGGTCTTAGGTCGAACCTCAGGTTTTCGGATCCAAGTGGACCTCTAACGTGAGGCACCAGCATGATCACATAAACAACTTGTGTTTAATCTGAAAAAGATATTGGGCAGATTTATTGAAAATATGAATAATTTGAATGTTACACTGATTGGAAATGCTGATGTGAAATGTAACCCTTCTCTACTTTAACTTATGAAAACCTCTCTCTTACATACCAACTTCAGTGCCTTGTAATAGTGTCAATTTGAGTGTTCTGTCTATTGGGGGGTGGGAGGGTGGTTAGAAAAGATTGTTTACTTTTATACTGAACTGAATCTGTGAATTGTTCATGTGAAAAATAATAAATATATTGATAAAAAAAATGTAGTAATCAAAAAGCATGTCTAATTAATTGAAAATCATGACACTTCTACAAATTAACAACAATTTATTAAAAGTTTAACAAAAATGACATGTTTAGGGACCTATGAAATATCTTTTATTTTATTTTCAAATTCAGTTTTATTTTTTATGAAATTCTGTTTTCCATTGTTTAAATTTGAATAATCAAGAAGCATGTCTAATTATTTGAATTCATAAAAAAAAAAATATTTCTATGAAATTGTGATTATTCCTTAAAAGTTTTAATAATAATTTATTATTAGGCAAGGCAAGTTTATTTATATAGTAAATGTCATACACCATGGTAATTCAAAGTGCTTTACACAGAAAGGAATTAAAATAATCACAAATTAAAAGCAAGGAAAATTAAAACAGTTATAAAAGAAATTAAAAGATATGCTGAGATTTGCTAATGCAAACAAATATTGGTAGCCTATTTTTAATGGGTTACAGACACTAATACATTGTAATTTAATTTAATTTAATTTAATTTAATCTTATCGGTCAACGGTTAAGGTGTTTGTTTTCCTCTTTTCGACTATGAACTGTTGTTTGAAAAGAGGTAAAAATTCTACTTTTGTGTTCCAGTGAAAATAAAATTTTTGGGTGAACTATTCTTTTAACAAATCTTGGTACAGTATATATTTGATTAATGATGATTGCTCTATTCTTATACTCTCATTGGATATCTTATTTAGGATGAAACAAAAAATTACACTGTTTTGAACGATGAGGTTTATGAAATAAAGATGGGCGCCAATATCTCCAACCTTACCAACAATATAGAAATGTTCTTTACACAGAAAGATCTGGTAACAAAACTTTTTACATTTTTATATATATACTGTATAACAACCAGGCAGTATGAAAGCAAAATAAAAATCAAACATGTTCTTACAGGTCGGTAATGCATCCTGCAATTCTTGGGATGGCAAAGGTAAATTCACTTATGGCTGTTTTGATCAGTTCCCATCAACAAACCCAATTTATTTTTGTATAATCTAATTCTTTTTTTCAAAGGAAATCTAACATGGACGACGTCCGGCTGTGAGACAGTAAAAATCAGCAATAACACCATAAACTGCTCGTGTTCACATCTGACGTTCTTTGCAATACTGATGGTGAGAAGCTTCTCAGAGTTCATTTAAATTGGTCATTTGATGGGTCGTTATCATGTTTTTCTTTTTCTTTAGTGTTAGCAAAGTTACAAAGCTCTAAGTCTCCCAAAAAAAGATGTATTCTATCTAAAAGAAAAGGCAGATCCAGACATAGCTAAAACTAGGGATGGGCATTCGATTAAATTTTCTTAGTCGATCGTCGGGAGAATTAACGATCGACTATCGATTAATCATTAATATTTTTATATTGAAATTCATTATTTCTTCAACTTTTTATAAATTAAAAATGCAATGAAAATACAAAAATACAGTTTGTTTGTCCTCGATGAGATCTTTATTACAAGAAGATCAACTTGTGGCAGTGAAACTGCACGTTACTTGAAGATGCCCTGCGGTGCTCTAAAACAGCGGAACAGCGAGCCGGCGTTCTTAAACAGAGACCCATGGCCACTTCATCCGTTTTCTGTGATCGGATAACTATCCGATCGTGAAAAGACCAAATGTAAATGCCCTCCGAAACGCATTCGAGGCGGATTTAAACCCGATCGCTCAAACCACTTAAGGAGGAGATCTGAGACGCATTCCAGACGAAACTGGACAAGAGTAAATGCATCTGGTTGTTGAAACTACATATGTAAATTTGACTTATCCCAAAAATGCTAAGAAATAAACATGTGAGAGCGTTTTATAGGCCTAGGCTATATGTCATGTTATAGCCAGATATGACGGCGTTACTGGAACACGCATCACCACAGATGAGCATCTATTCAAGCCAACGTGCAAACTATCGCAAATCAAAGTGAAAGTCATTCATCAAAACACAATCATCTTCATTAAAAGTAAAGAACCGAAATGATCTTACCAGGGCTGTTGCCGCAATATTGTTGCAGTCTTTGATTTAGAAATTTTCGCTGATGATCAATAAAATGCAGCCCATATCAGTTGCTTTCGGACGTGCAACAATTTAAATATGTAGCGCGGGAATTCAAGATCGGATTTATATCCGTTTTGCAAAAACACATTTATATGACCGGGTGTAAATGGAATCGTTTTGATAAATCAGATAGCTATCCGATCTGAGAAAACGCATGAAGTTCCCATAGAACTTCTGCACCAGTCCACTGATTTCTGTTGAGAAAGATAAGCATGTTGACATGATCTGGGATCAGATGCGACCGCAACCTGGTGACAGCCAGTCCAGCCGCCGAAAACACCCGTTCTGAGGGGACTGACGTTGCCGGGATCCACAGGTACCTCCGCGCTAAAATTAATTCCATTGCTTCAAGACTCACACTACGCAACGCAACCTGCATTAGATTAATCGATAACAAATAAACGTGATCGACGAAATTCTTAACGATCGATTATCGATCGTCGATTAATTATGCCCATCCCTAGCTAAAACGCTTCGAATTCTATCTCACCGACCTACATCACTATGTGAAAATGTTTGCATAATGCCACCCAAATGCATGCGCGAAGAAAGAAGGCGTAGCTATTTCTAAAAAAGAAATGGGGCAACTTTGCTTTGGCAATCTGGCGCTTCTGAATCAGAGCCTATAAGTTTGTTTTATTATTTTTTGAAATATTTGCTATTACTGTTCAAATGCGAGTTTTCTGGGGTGTAGAGTAGCACATAGCCTATTGTTTGTCGTTCTTACGATCAAAAGTGCAGAGATGGATTAGGTTTACAAACAGTATATCCTCTGTTCTCTGCTTGTGGTGAAAAGATGATAAACATTGATGCACAACATGTTCTTTGTCACAATGGCGACTCAAGCAGAGCTGAAATATCACGCACCCATTGTGCTACACCAGTATGTTTTTAAACTTTACTTTATGTTATCACTTCAGGACATGAAGTCGTTACAGTGAAGAATACAGATGAAACTTTCATAACATTGTATCTGAAAAGTAAAAGAGTTTCGAATTAAAAACTTACCACTGTGAAACGTTCTGCTAAGTTGTAGAGTTGGGGTACTCGAACTCGGACTCGAGTCCAATTTTGAATGAACTTGGACTTGTCACGCACTCGGGTGAATTTGTACTCGGACTTGACACGGATATTTTAGACTTGGAAAAATCTCTGAGTACAGTCGAGTCCGGGCACTGGAGGACACAATATTATTCAAAAATGAAACGAAACTACTTGTGTTGTTTCAGCATTGAGCATTGTAGCCAATCACATACATGTTTATTAAGCGCACGAACACAGTGGCAAATTACAGGTATTTTAGAGTCACCATGTGGAGAATTCGCTCAAAATTTATGTTCAGAATGAGCACAAGCTTTATCCGTTCGCAAATCCCCTCATAAACAACAAAGTCTAGACGCGATAGAGATTCACTGTGCAGTGCAGACAACTTCAGTTTATGACGAGAGTTTTAGGGAGAGTGCAGAACATGGCAAGTAAATAGTGGCTTAAACAAGGGAGCCAGGGTTTTTCCTGCATAGAGAATTATGAGGCGGCCGCCTCCGTCAAATTTCGTGCCGCCTCCGGCTCTCGACAAAACTCGGACAGACAGTCACATGCTCAGATACACTTTTTCCACCGTGACGGTTCTGTTGCGGTTACCACTTGTGTCCATTCTCAACTCGTATCTAGTTTGCCGATAGTGCTGCGCGGATCGCGGGTCAGGCGGGCCAAGTAATAAAAACATTCCATTCCAATTAACCGAGGGTGGATGACAGATTAATCATTATAATGTGTTGAGTTTAATAAAGACACGGAACTCTCATCACGGTAAACTCAATGAACGTGCATCACTTTTACTTTCGTTTTCAACAACGTATTCTCTTCAGGGAAAACCAATCAAGGAAAACATATCAGGGCTCGACAATAACGCTCGTCTGGGACACGTGTGTTTTTTTCTTTTTTTGAAGGGAAAAGTGAGAGAATTGTAGCCTACTACTTGCCCAACCGAACAAATGCCCTGATTAAAACAAATTTTTTTTATTTAAAAATAAAACTAGGGAATCACCAAAAAACGTGAGGATGATTCTGTTTTATTTCATTTAATGTAAGTGTCATGCTTAACACTGAGAATTGGAATAATTGTAATGTAATGATCAGATGCAGATATCTAAATCAAAGAATATAGGCGGTTTGCGGGTGGATTATTTATGTTTAACAGTGGATTTGGGTGACTCAAAGTGCACCAGATTAATGAATTTATCTTTAAAATGTACAAAATTTTCTTACGGGGGGGCATGCCCCCGGACCCCCCTATGGACCAAGCTCCACCCACAAAAAGAATGTGAGAAACACATTAGGCTATATGATGATCTACGAAAAATACTAATTTAATTACCTTATTACTAAAATACATTATTAAGATTTTACCACCTCCGCCTCGTTTTGAGCCAGGAAAAACCCTGGGAGCGTTACTGACAATCTAAATAATTGTTTTGTTTTTCATGCTTCTTGAGGACCAGTGGTCATGGTCACACTGTAAATTATAAAGAGTGATAACTGCATTTAAATGTGGGCGTTATCTGCTAAATTTTAGTCCTGTGAGTCATAGCAACGTGAGAACGTGATAACCATAGCAACATTTTGGTGTCTAATAAAGTTATGATTTTTGTTGCATTTACACTTTAGACATAAGTTTACATACACCTTGCATAATCTCCAAAATTTTATTTCCATTTATTTTTAATAAAAAGGATCATAAACACATTGTTTCTATTTTGTACTACCCTGAAAAAGGAACAATCATTACAAAAAAAAAACAAAGAAAAAAAAGCATCTTCTGCATATTTGACTCCTTACTAGCAGTGACTATGATTGTGAGATCTATATTTTCACACTGGTGACAACTGAGGGACTCATACACAACTATTACAAACCCTGCAAACATTAAGTGATGCTCAAGAAGGGAGCATCCATTAAGAGCCGGGGGTGTAAACTTTTGAACTGGATCATTGGTGTAAATTGTTCTTATTTTGTTTAAAAATTCTTAACTTAATTTAATCCTGCCCTTCAGAGGCTAAATAAGATATTAGCATGTAAAACAAAATAAGAAAATTTTAAACATTACCATCATCTTGCTCAAAAATTTACCCCTGGCTCATAATGCATTGCGTTGCATTCTTGAGCATTACCTTGCAGATTCTGAAAGATGTACAATAGGTAAATGTATGACTGTAACTATACATTACAATCATTTTGTAAGGTTTAAAATATTAATTTAAGAGCTCAGTGTTGAGACATTTCGCCAAAATTTGATTGACAGGCGATCTGACCAATCATAATGCAGATACTAGTGGTCGACCGATATTGTTTTTTTGATGGCCGATGCCGATATCTTAGAGAGCAGGGTGGCCGATATAAAGCCGATATATACACACATACTTTATATTTATTTTAAGCAATATTTAATAAATTAGAAATAAATTAGAAAACAAATCCTTTAAATAAACATGCTTATATGGCAAATTCTTGAATCTGCAATCCTATTACAGTATTTTTCACAAATAAAGTAATTGTTTAAAAATATATGAATATGTGAATAAAAAGGAAGTAAACACTACTCGGTAATCTGGTAATTTCGTGGGCACTGGTAATCATATTTTTTCATATAAAGACAAGGTAGCATTAATTTTACACACAGTGAAAACGATATGAATATGACAGTGGGAAACTGGATATAGCACAGCATATTTTAAAATGAAGGATTTAAAGTTTTTTGATCGCGTCTCCTGTGAAGCTGATCTTCTGTTCGCATTCACTCACTTCACACAGACCGACCGTCACTCGCAGTAACACATTTATCAAATGCACTACAAATGCACACTTCACAAGATATTACAGCTGGATTCCATTAAATATGCAAGGTTTGTGAAATTAAATGTTTATTAGATATTCAGAGATTTGTTTAAATGATGTAGATGCGCATTTGCTGAATGTTGACGGTAAATGAGAAAGTATTTTAGCCTGATTGTTTGCCTTTTCTGTTACAAATAATATAAAAGCAATGCTTTACTTTTTCGCATACCATTTACTTTTTGTTTACCAGTTCTGTCTAACTAAGTATTAGATATGACTGACAGAGATCATAAACTAATGAAGACGGAGAATGTGAGTGAGCGCTGTGTGATCAGGCGCTGCCGTTCTCTTCTCAGGCGCTTGTATTCTCAGCGCCGCCCGTCAAAATAAAAGTCCCGCTTACAAAACATCGGCCAATCAGAAAAACGTATCGGCCGATATTTGGCATTTTTAAAATATCGGCATCGGCCGATACGTTTTTCTGATATCGGCCTTGGCGATATATCTGTCGACCACTAGCAGATACCTGCCATTTTTACCACCCAACACTACAAAGTTGGTTCCAATCGATCAGCTTGGTCGCCTGCACTTTCAGAATCTGACTTGCGCTCGAACTGATATGTTAAAACTGATGCCATTATTAACTATCTTGATAATTGCTTTGGAAGCTGATGATTATGGTAAGGGACGTTAACCTTTCCGACACACGGTTGAGGTTTTCGGCCAATCACAACGCACAGGGTCAGCTGGCCAATCAGAGTCTACTACACTTTTCGGAAGGAGGGGCTTTGTAGAAATCAACGCGATTTAGAGGAGCTACAATAAGTGAAAAACAATGTTTTTTTCATTTGTTTTTATTTAAACATGTTAACTTACTCTATTACACAGCGTCCACGTCTATATGTTATGAAACTGGTTATAATTATTTAAAATTTAAAGATCTGATTCTTGCTTACAAACAGCAAGGGGTTTTAAAGATAGTCCAGCTGATCTGTGTTTCTGTTCTCTTATGTTCTCTGATCTCTCAGTCTCCTCCAGATGTAAATCCAAACATCACAGCGCCGTATGTGGAATCATTGAGCTTCATCACTTCTATCGGCTGCGGCATCTCCATGTTTTTTCAGGCCGTCGCTCTGTTCATGCATTTCCTGTTACGGTAGTGTATCTTAAAAATAACATATAGTTAGTTTAAATTTTTTGACCAGCTGCTTTTGCTCCTCTTTTGGATAAAAGCATCTGCTAAATACATAAATGCATGAATGTACAAACACAGGTTGTTTTTATATTTGAACAGGAAAGCCAAATCAAACCAGGCAACGAAGATCTTGATGAACATGTTTGTGGCTTTGTTTCTCCTGAACTTATCCTTTTTGTCAAACGAGAGCGTCGCCAACACAGGAGACAAGGCTGCGTGTGTCTTCATAGCGCTGCTCATGCATTACTCCATGCTGACTACATTCACCTGGTTCTTCATTCAAGCTCTTCATATGTACTTATGGCTCATCAGACAGAACATCACCATCACAAACTACATGAGGAAGATCACCGTGTTCGGCTGGAGTGAGTTATATGAACAAAACACCTGTTGTACTTTTGCCTTAAGAAATAAAACCTTATAAAACAAAAACCAGCAAGTCAGACTGTAAACTCAAGTTACTTGGTAGGCTATTTTAATATGAATTTTAGTAATTTAGTACATTAAGTTAAATTACATTAAGAGAAATGTTCCCTTGGCAACTAGCTGAAATAATGTTTTTTTATATACATTTTATTTTCATTTAAAGTTTATTTTATTTCAAGTAATGGAAATGTTTTTTATGGTTTTGGTTTTTATAATAACCCTGATCTCTTTGTGTTTTTAGCATTTCCGGCTCCGATGGTCGTAGCTGTTGCTTCAATAGGAGGATATAAAGCATTGATTATAAACGCAACGTCTGGAAAAACATCACGAATGTACGTTTTCTGTTGCTGCAAATATATTAATGAAGCTAACCCTAACCCCCTATTATGGAACGTTAAAGGTTCCTAAATTTTTTATGGAGTCTCCTAAAACAGGTTTACATGCATCCAAGGTCAAAAAATAAAAAAATTCTCATAATATCCATTACAGCATCAGCTCTTTTCTCACAGTGTCTCAAACTGTTCGATCAAGGATTTAGGCCCAATCCCAATTCTATTTTATACCCCTTCGCCTACCCCTAACCCTTCGCCTACCCCTTACCCTTGCCCCTTGAAACAGAGTGGCAATATATTTCCCTAAGAAATAGGACACCACTACTACACCGTTACACGTCATTATATGTCGTCGCTCGTCGCTAGCGCCTACGTCACAGGAGATGCGCCAATGTTTATCACAAACTTCCAAGATGCCGTCGTCAGCTGTAGTCATCTCAATTGCATGGGTTACAGTTATTTTTTTGCATTTTTCTACTGAAATTCGCAGAAAACAACGGAGATGACGATATCTTTGACGCCTAAGTATTTTTGGACTTCAGGAAACGTTGCTCGTTGTCAGCGCGAAAACAAATGAGCCTCCGGGTTTCCTCAGGTGTCCCTGTTTGATAAAGAACATACAGGACTGGTTAATCATGTTGCAAAAAGCACAAAACTGTGTAAGCACTGTTTGTTTATATTGTGTTCACATAACCACAAGAAAACAATGCTTTCATAGCAGACGTACGGTATTCACTCGTTAGCGAACTTTAGCGATTTTTTTTTTTGCAAACGTTTCTTTGAAGAACATGACCGTACATATAAACACAAGATTGAATGTGACAAAGAAAATTATTATTGGCAGCCATGTAGCCGGTGTATGCAGGTAAGTTTCTCATACCCCTTCGTTTAAAGTGTGGTCCCGAAAAATCTTCGTTTCAAGGGCTATCTGGCCCTTCCCCCTACCCCTACCCCTCCAACCAAAAGAGAATCGAGACAACCCTACCCCTTCACGGGAACGTGCAAAACGGAGGGGTAGGGCCAAGGGGTAGGGACAAGGGGTGAATTGGGATTGAGCCTTAGTCTCTCTAAACTCCACCTTTCTGAGAGCCTGCTCTGCTCTGATTGGTCACATGGCCCAGTCTGGTTTGATTGGTAGGAAGCCAAAATTTAATTAACATACCTGAACTACAGCTCTTCCTCAGCACTTGAAACAAGAGCGATACGAACAGTAACAATGGTGTCAGTTTTACTGTATCAATCTCATCAAAGTGGATTTGCTTTGGCAGCAGAAAACTCAAACTCTTCCAGTCTCAAATACAACTACAGTGTTTGAAGGTGGGGCAAAACAGACGCTGTTTGCTGGCAGCCAATGAAGACCATAGGCTGGCATTATGCAAATGAGTTAAACCAACGTAGGTTTGAGCAGGAAGTGAGATTGGAATTATTGATTACTCATTGCAGGCGGTTCAGAATTGATTCTTTCTTTTGGGAGACAATAACTCCCTTTAACTGCAGTTTGATCTTTGAAACTTTGCAAACCTTTTACATTCACAAACCGCTCTAATACACACTGTCACATACAGTGCATCAGGAAAGTATTCACAGCACTTCACTTTTCCCACATTTTGTTATGTTAGAGCCTTATTCCAAAATGGATAAAAAAAAACATTTCCAGAAAAAAACTAAAAAATAATACCCCATAATGACAACGTGAAAGAAGTTTGTTTGAAATCTTTGGAAATGTATTAAAAATAAAAAACGAAAAAAATCACATGTACATAAGTATTCACAGCCTTTGCCATGACAATCAAAATTGAGCTCAGGTGCATCCTGTTTCTACTGATCATCCTTAAGATGTTTCTACAACTTGATTGGTAAATTCAGTTGATTGGACATGATTTGGAAAGGCACACACCTGACTATATAAGGTCCCACAGTTAAAAGTGCATGTCAGAGCACAAACCAAGCCATGAAGTCCAAGGAATTGTCTGTAGACCTCCGAGACAGGATTGTATCAAGGCACAGATCTGGGGAAGGGTACAGAAAAATATCTGCAGCATTGAAGTTCCCAATGAGCACAGTGGCCTCCATCTATATATTTGGAGTTTGGAACCACCAGGACTCTTCCTAGAGCTGGCCGCCCGGCCAAACTGAGCGATCGGGAGAAGGGCTTTTCTTAGGGAGGTGGCCAAGAACTCAATGGTCACTCTGACAAAGCTCCAGCGTTTCTCTGTGAAGAGAAGGGAACCTTCCAGAAGAACAACCATCTCTGCAGAACTCCACCAATCAGGCATGTATGGTAGAGTGGCCAGATGGAAGCCACTCCTCAGTAAAAGGCACATGACAGCCTGCCTGGAGTTTGCCAAAAGGCACCTGTAGGACTCTCAGACCATGAGAAAGATAATTCACTGATCTGATGAAACAAAGATTGAACTCTTTGGCCTGAATGGCAAGCATCATGTCTGGAGAAAACCAGGCACCACTCATCACCTGGCCAATATCATCCTGGGATGTTTTTCAGCGACAGAAACTGGGAGACTAGTCAGGATCGAGGGAAAGATGAATGGAGCCAAGTATAGAGACATCCTTGATGAAAACCTGCTCCAGAGTGCTCTGGACCTCAGATTGGGGCAACGGTTCATCTTTCAACAGGACAACAACCCTAACCACACAGCCAAGATAACAAAGGAGTGGCTACGGACAACTCTGTGAATGTCCTTAAGTGGTCTAGCCAGAGCCCAGACTTGAACCCGATTAAACATCTCTGGAGAGATCTGAAAATGGTTGTGCACCAACCCCATCCAACCTGATGGAGCTTGAGAGGTTCTGCAAGGAAGAATGGGAGAAACTGCCCAAAAATGGGTGCACCAAGCTTGTAGCATCATACTCAAAGACTCGAGTTCCCAATCTGGTGTGTGTGAGCTGCATTCACTTCCCCCAAAGTGGTACAGCTCCTCCAAAAGAGACATTTGTATTTAGTTCCATATAATCTGCCATGGTAGTCTCCAGTTCTACCAGCGCCACCTTGGTGGCTCCCATCTCCACTGGCCCCAACACAGTGTGGTCCTTCACCCTATGATCCAGGCCCGCCACTGCTCTACATCTCAAGGTCTCAGCCACTGGTCCACAACTCACTGTCTCAGCCACTGCTCCACAACTCATGGCCTTAGCCACTGCTCCACGTCTCACGGTCTCAGCCACTGCTCCGCATCTCACGGCCTCAGCCACTGCTCCGCATCTCACGGCCTCAGCCACTGCTCCGCATCTCACGGCCTCAGCCACTGCTCCGCATCTCACGGCCTCAGCCACTGCTCCGCATCTCACGGCCTCAGCCACTGCTCCGCATCTCACGGTCCCAGCCACTGCTCCGCATCTCACGGCCTCAGCCGCTGCTCCGCATCTCACGGTCCCAGCCACTGCTCCGCATCTCACGGCCTCAGCCACTGCTCCGCATCTCACGGTCCCAGCCACTGCTCCGCATCTCACGGCCTCAGCCACTGCTCCGCATCTCACGGTCCCAGCCACTGCTCCGCATCTCACAGCCTCAGCCACTGCTCCGCATCTCACGGTCTCAGCCGCTGCTCCGCATCTCACGGTCTCAGCCGCTGCTCCGCATCTCACGGCCTCAGCCACTGCTCCTCATCTCACGGCCTCAGCCACTGCTCCGCATCTCACGGCCTCAGCCGCTGCTCCGCATCTCACGGCCTCAGCCACAGCTCCGCATCTCACGGTCTCAGCCGCTGCTCCGCATCTCACGGCCTCAGCCACTGCTCCGCATCTCACGGCCTCAGCCACTGCTCCGCAGCTCACGGCCTCAGCCGCTGCTCCGCATCTCACGGCCTCAGCCACTGCTCCGCATCTCACGGTCTCAGCCGCTGCTCCTCAACTCACGGTCTCAGCCGCTGCTCCGCATCTCACGGTCTCAGCCGCTGCTCCGCATCTCACGGCCTCAGCCACTGCTCCGCATCTCACGGTCTCAGCCACTGCTCCTCAACTCACGGTCTCAGCCGCTGCTTCGCATCTCATGGTCTCAGCCGCTGCTCCGCATCTCACGGCCTCAGCCACTGCTCCGCATCTCACGGTCTCAGCCACTGCTCCGCATCTCACGGCCTCAGCCACTGCTCCGCATCTCACGGCCTCAGCCGCTGCTCCGCATCTCACGGCCTCAGCCACTGCTCCTCAACTCACGGTCTCAGCCGCTGCTCCGCATCTCACGGTCTCAGCCGCTGCTCCGCATCTCACGGCCTCAGCCACTGCTCCGCATCTCACAGCCTCAGCCACTGCTCCGCATCTCACGGCCTCAGCCACTGCTCCGCATCTCACGGTCTCAGCCACTGCTCCTCAACTCACGGTCTCAGCCGCTGCTCCGCATCTCACGGTCTCAGCCGCTGCTCCGCAACTCACGGCCTCAGCCGCTGCTCCACATCTCACGGCCTCAGCCGCTGCTCCGCATCTCACGGTCCCAGCCACTGCTCCGCATCTCACGGCCTCAGCCACTGCTCCGCATCTCACGGTCCCAGCCACTGCTCCGCATCTCACGGCCTCAGCCACTGCTCCGCATCTCACGGTCTCAGCCACTGCTCCTCAACTCACGGTCTCAGCCACTGCTCCGCATCTCACGGTCTCAGCCGCTGCTCCGCATCTCACGGTCTCAGCCGCTGCTCCGCATCTCACAGCCTCAGCCACTGCTCCTCATCTCACGGCCTCAGCCACTGCTCCGCATCTCACGGCCTCAGCCGCTGCTCCGCATCTCACGGCCTCAGCCACAGCTCCGCATCTCACGGTCTCAGCCGCTGCTCCGCATCTCACGGCCTCAGCCACTGCTCCGCATCTCACGGCCTCAGCCGCTGCTCCGCATCTCACGGTCCCAGCCACTGCTCCGCATCTCACGGTCTCAGCCGCTGCTCCGCATCTCACGGCCTCAGCCGCTGCTCCGCATCTCACGGCCTCAGCCGCTGCTCCGCATCTCACGGTCCCAGCCGCTGCTCCGCAACTCACGGCCTCAGCCGCTGCTCCGCAACTCACGGCCTCAGCCACTGCTGCTCCACGTCTCACGGTCTCAGCCACTGCTCCGCAACTCACGGCCTCAGCCACTGCTCCATGTCTCACGGTCTCAGCCACTGCTCCACAACTCACGGCCTCAGCCACTGCTCCACGTCTCACGGTCTCAGCCACTGCTCCACGTCTCACGGTCTCAGCCACTGCTCCACGTCTCACGGTCTCAGCCACTGCTCCGCATCTCACGGTCTCAGCCACTGCTCCACGTCTCACGGTCTCAGCCACTGTTCCACAACTCACGGTCTTAGCCACTGCTCCACGTCTCACGGTCTCAGCCACTGCTCCACAACTCACGGCCTCAGCCACTGCTCCACGTCTCACAGTCTTAGCCACTACTATTATGTTGTTTCCATGCTTCTGGAGGTCCATGTGCCAGGCCATTGTTTATATTTAAGTTTGACGTTCGTCTGTTATAGGACAACTTATTTTGAATAAAATTCATATTTGTGTAGTGTTCAATGTTGTTATCAATAGAGATACGCGGATGGGGTATTATTTCATCCGCAACCGCATCACATAACTCATCATCCGCACCAATGTTTTTTGACCAGATTTCAAAGCCGCACCCGCCCGCCATTCGCTGATTGTTTTGCGGTCTATGGACGATGCAATGCTCTGCTGATGCGGGCCGCAAGAAAGCCCTTGTCTGTTCTAGAAAGGATGCAGCAAAGATATGTAATGCTAATGTATGAGGCATAGGCCTACGCTGAGTTTCATTCATTTACGATGAGATGCGCTCTAGTTCAACTTCACAATGCAATGCAAGTGAACGCGGCGCATCAGAGCCTCCATGTCACGGTTAGTATATTGTCTCCTATATTTGCTATTTATTAAATACATGCAATTGGTTGATGAAACATTTCTTAAAATTAAGATACAATTTGTACAAAACGAAATTCGCTTTAAAGAAAGGCTTTCTAAAAAGCAAAACTTAAAGGGATTGTTCACTTTGAAATTAAATTTTGGCATGTTTTATCCAAGATGTAGGTGTCTTTTTTTCCGCAGTAGTTTCAATTTTGATATTTTTAGGTCAAACCGTTCTTGTCTGTCAGTCAAATAATGCAGGTCTATGGTCACCACCTCAAAGAGCATGCACAGATTCCAAATTAAATCAATTCCCCGTCGTCCAAATTAAACAATTCCCCATCGTAAGCACACATTGATGGCCTAAGACACGAAACGAGCGGTTTGTGTGAGAAAACGAACAGTATTTATATCGTTGTTACCTCTTGAACACAGCCGCGTCCAGTGATCTGAAGGCGCGGGCGGGTATAGATATATACACTAGATGTCGCCTTGGCTACCGCAGTTCATTGGAACGAAACCGTAGCCAAGGCGACATCTAGTGTATATAGGTGTCAATAGACCTGCATTATTTGACTGACAGACAAGAACGGTTTGACCTAAAAATATCAAAATTGAAACTACTGTGGAAAAAAAGACACCTACATCTTTGATGCCCTTGAGGTAAGCTAAAACATACCAAAATTTTATTTCAAAGTGAACTATCCCTTTAATGAAGTGGTAAAAATCATGTCTGACGATTTACAAAACAAAACTTCATTAAGTGGTAAAAACCATGTCTCCCGATTGCAAATGTTCATTGCTAATGTTTATTATTGCAAATGTTTTTCATTTGTTTAATAAATCTCATAATGATGGCACATCACTAGGCTATATCATAGCTTTTATTTCTATCTCAAATGATTGGCGGTCAGTCAAGGGGTACTTGGCAAAGAATCATACAGTTGGAAACGACGTAGACCATTAATAACACAGACTGTTAACATTTGTTTTTAATTAGTATTTAAACATTCTCTATGATAAAAAATGTTTGTAAAAAATATTTTAATAACACGGTTTTGGCGGTTATAGAGTTCTAATGACGGTGTTCAACTATAACCGTCGGTCTCACGGTTATATACTAACCGTCTCACCCCTAGTTAATGGTTTTGTTTTACGGGTTTGGATCTTCACTTTTGTAAATAAACTGCACTTGGGTTCTCTTAACCATCGTCTTCGTCTGCTCCACGTCAGCTACGTTACACACACTACATGAACGGTAATATCTGAAAAAGCATAACAGGGGCACTTTAAGTGTCTTGTAATTGTCTTAATTATACTTCACTCCCTTCTAATTATAGGTGCTGGATTACAGATCCTTTCATTCACTACATAGTGAACATCGGCTACTACATCTTAGTTTTCATCTTCACCACTGGAATCTTCATCACCATCTTAACTAGGGTTGTCCAATCCCGGCGCATAAGAACGCCTGCCGGCAAGAGAAAGACGTTCAGAAAGCAGCTCATGATGGTGTTGAGTTTGTTCCTGCTCTTCGGCCTGACGTGGGCTGTGGCGTTCTTCAGTTATGGACCGATGCTCATTCCCTCATATTACATCTTCACTGCGTTGAACTCGTTTCAGGGTGAGAAACAATCACATGCATCATTACATCTGGTTTAATAGAATGCTTCTATTTGTCCAACAGATTTCAGCAAATTATTTGAATTCATTCATTAACGATTTTTTATTGATTTTTTTAAACATTGTTTTAAAATATATAATTAATTATAAGTGTTTATAATGAGATTTTTTTTATTGATTTTTTTATTATATTTTCATTTTTTGACAATAAACATGAAGGGTTTATAATGAGATTTTGATTACAGTTTTAAAATCAAGCAAACAACTTTAAATCTGTGAAATGTATTTGAGGAGGCAGAATTAGTAGAAACAATTTTCTGTGTGTTTTCTTTCCCCAGGGTTTTTCCTCTTCCTGTATTACTACCACATTCACAAAGACATAGAAGGTAATTTCTCTGATGATCCAGAAAGGTCCGGCTCCACCACAACCATCGTTAAATCCAGAATTAATACTGTGGAAAATGTTTATAATGAGCCTAATTAAGACAGAAACCTATGTTGTCTCTTAGACAGCTGATAAGTCAACAGAAGAATGTCAGAATACTAGTCATGTTTAATAATAATCTGTCTAAGATGTTGTATGGTGTTGTATAATAACTGATTATGGGATCATAAGTGGGATCACTAGCTTTTAAGACATTTTAAACGAAAGTTAATTTAACACTTAGGCCTACTTGATCCATCACTGGAAGCTTATTTTTCTAGTTTTGTAAGTTCAGGGTAACTGTAATCCTAGTTATGAAATATATTTTGTGTGACTTTTGAATGTCTAAATTGTGCAATGAACATTATTTAACTCTTGATGTAGGCTACTAGTTGTAAAAATGTCAAGTAAAAAGGTTTTGTTTCAAATAATTATAATGCCGTTTTCATCTAGACTTTTCAAGACTTAAGACATATTTCTGATGGCTAAACAAAAAATGATAGTTTCTTTTAAACAGTCTATTACTATGATATTTTTACTATTGCCTCCATAATTGCATGAATGTGTGCATTATATTCAATATTTGATTTAGTCTTTCTACATATAAATATATCAGTGGTAGGCTACTAAATGTTTCTTATTGCAAACTTTCTTATTAAGTTAGTTTGCAGTAGTTATGTATTTGATATGCATTTATGATAGTGATATAGGCTTGTGTAACACTAGAGGGCGCTGTGAGATTGTGCAGTGTAAGAGTTTCTGAGACTGGAGTTGAAGATGTGAATGAGATCATCTATATCCGGCTCAGTGTGACACATGTAGTTGCAATTACAACCAGCTTGACTCAATACTTGTGTTTCACATTGACTAATAAACTTCTATTCAGTTGAATAAGTTGAGAATTTCACCTGTTGATGACACGTTTTTAATGACACTTCCAGTCAAACTCACGCTACTAATAAATTATATTCTTTTGAACTCTATTCATCAAAAACTCCTGAAAAAAAGGAAACTGTTTTCAACATTGACAATAATCATAAATGTTTCTTGAGCAGCAAATCAGCATATTAGAATGATTTCTGAAGGATCATGTGACACTGAAGTGATGCTGGAAATTCAGCTTTGAACACAGGAATAAAAATTTACATTTCACAATATATTCATATAGAAAACAACTATTTTAAATGGGTCATGACATGAGAAATCAAATTTGCCTTGCTAATAACATATAAGAGGAATTTGTACCATTAAAAAAAAAAAAATCAGAGCTTAAAACGTCCTCCTCATTATAAACAAAGTATTATTTAATCAAGCTCCAAAGACGGTTCTTTTTGATTGCCACATTGATACTGCAGGATCTGTGGTGTCACACAGGCAAATACATTTGCTTATTTATAGTTATACATCATCGCACCATACAGGGCTCGACAATAAGACAATTTCACTCGTATTTGCGCATAAAAATAGACGTGTGCGATCAGTAAGATGTAGTTTGGAACACATGTGCGAAGAAAAAATCCCTGTGGATCACTTCACTTAACCCTCTGGAGTCTGAGCGGTTTTCTGGGCCCTTGAGATGTTCTGACATGCCCTGACATTTGTGCTTTTTTCAGTTGCTTATAAACATATTAATGGCAAAGGTGTAAATTCACTCTATAAAGCACAAACAGGGCTACCATAATATGTGAGCCACGTGTATGTACATGTTTTAATTTTTGAGAGAATAATGTTTATGCGTGGATATTGAAAAAACTAAAAACTAAAATTTCTGAAATAAGGCCACAAAACACATAGTAAATATGTGTCAATAAGACTTTTGACCAATGGATGTCGTCGCCTATAGTTTTTTCTTCAAAATTATGTGAAAATAGTCTTGCTTTATCGTTCAAATAAAACCATACATTGATTTAAATTGATGTAAAACAGGTTTTGCTTGGAAAGCCAATATGCGAGGGGGCGTGAACGAGGAGTGGTTTTCACCTGAATTACCACCCACCAGTGACGTGCGGTGATGTCTTAAAGAGGCTAGGCACTGAGTTATGAAATATTACCTGATTTATTGTTTAAAGGCTAATAATACCAGTAAACATTACGCACAAGCGCGGCATATCAAGAAATGTACAAATCAGGATGTATATCGCGTGTATTCTCTCTCTCTCTCTCTCTCTCTCTCTCTCTCTCTCTCTCTCTCTCACACACACACACACACACGCACGTCGCACACACACAAGAGCGGCACAGGCACACACCGCGAGTAACAGTAGTTTATGTCCACTCCACTTCAGCATTAGAATGCAACCATTAATCCTTATTGTTGCACAGCGGCCAAAAGTAAAAGTAAAATCACACACCGCTCAATTGAATATGAAGTCAAATGGCTTGCATTAATTCAACCATATTTATCAATTCAATATTAAGCCCAAAATAGTTTTTGACTCACCAATCGGTAGATTATTTGTAGCCTACATCAAATTCATCCGCCGCCATTTCCTCATGAAGACGTCGATCACAGCTTTGTAAAACTCATCTTTACGGGCCTTCAGTTTGCACAGTCTCTGGCTCTCAATTTAAAACATTTAACTCTCTGATGACAGCCTTTTAACTCTGGTGCTGTCATTTTGGCTTTGAATTTGCCGCGGGGATTAGGCATGTAGGCTATCTGTGGTGTGTAACGTTAATCACGTTAGCTGCGCAAATGTCCAGTAATATCTTGATTTTAATTGGTCCATGTCTGATATGTTACGGAGATGTTACGGGCATACCATATTTACGTCCAAAGGCACAGCAGAGATGTGCTTTTTGACGTACATGTTAAAGAATACAGGATCGAAGTGCGCATGCGCAACATGGGTTTTTCGCTTGCCGTCTGCAATGAATGGACAGTAAAAGCACTGCTTATTCTACGATTTGTTTTTTATTTGATTATGCGTAACTGCTACATTTGTCATCATAACGTCTAAATAATTGGAATAACACACATATTGCATATATAAATCACAAGAATAAACAGTAAAAATACAAATACAAGTTTATTATTTAATAAACCATTTTATTTTTGAATTTTGGCAGGGTAGGCAGTGCCTAGTTTGCCTACCCAGACCGCACGTCACTGCCACCCACTCTGCATAATGATGAGCCATTCACACAGGTGTGACAACTGACTGAGCCACAATGCAAGGACAAAAGATATTTAGAAGAAGACTTATATTGACCATTTAAGATTTTGCTTACATCTATCTTGTACATATGTTGTGCTATTTTATTAAAAAGGTTACAATTACAAAGATAATTACAATTTCAACAATATTTCAAGTGTACTCTTTCTTTGTAAAAAAAAGAAAGATTATAGGCCTACATTTTATCTATGTATTCATTACTTTGAATATAGCCAACATTGGAACAGCTAACATCTTAGTTGATGACTTTATTTTTGACAAAAATATTAGGCTATTTTATATATAGAAATTGCTAAACAAAAGCTTATTTGACGAGGCAGTATATTCTACAGTAAAAACTGTACCCAAATCTACTAAACAAAATGTTGTCTTTCATATTTCGCCTGACTGTAAAGTTGTTTTCATGAAATATTAGGGCATATAAATGTTAATTTGCAGTTTACGTTGCTTATACAAATAGCCAACATTTTATTTCAACATATTTCAGTCGATTTTTACTCATCTCAGTATAGCAATACAGTTTGCTAAAACATCATCATTCGTTGACGATAGGCTTATTTACTTTAAATCCAGGAAAGTTGTTAATGAAAAAAATATTAAAATTAAGATACAATTGATACAAAACGAAATTCGTTTTAAAGAAAGGATTTGTACTTTTTGTTTTGAGGTCTCTGTGAAAGTTTGAAAGTCTTTTAGTGTTTTTTTTAGAGCTCGCGTCCATAATGGAGAAAAAACAGAGCGCATGCCGTTCATTCGTCAATAAACAGAAACCGGAGAAGGAAAAACTTACTAGTATTCCTCAGCTCGTATTCCTCGTATTCCTCATTATTCCTCACAGCGCTGCAAGACGGTGTAAGCAAGTAATGTTCTGAATAAACTTGTGTTTTGGTTTTCTTGAGCTGATGGGGGCGTTCACAGGATTGCGCGGATTACCTCAGCCATTTGCGTTTGAATAGCGTGCGCTCTCCGTGGGCGGAGTCACATTACATTTGAATTAGCTCTAATTAGGTCGACTGGAATCGCTCTCTTTTAATTCAGATTTCACAAGATGAGAATATTTGTTTTTTATATAAATTACTTCATTTA
Source organism: Scardinius erythrophthalmus (assembly GCF_964197995.2). NCBI lineage: Eukaryota > Metazoa > Chordata > Actinopteri > Cypriniformes > Leuciscidae > Scardinius > Scardinius erythrophthalmus. The sequence goes on from NC_138239.1 coordinate 2,141,160, forward strand.
AAAGAAGAGATTTCAAGCTTCATAAAGACATATATCACTTGTATGTGTGAGAAGTATTCACTGAGTTATGGTTCATTTTCGGACGCGTTTCAGAATGGACTACACGGACAGAGAGAAGGCAGAACTCGCTTCGTGTTTATTTTTCTTTATTTGTCGAAAAGCACAACACTATGTTTTTATTGTGAGTATACACAAAAATAATACACATTTAACAGAATCGATTGATGTATAGAACTCCTATGGAAAATCAAAGTCAACAGAGTATTCATGAGTTTCTTTTACACTGATAAAAAAAAAGCGAGCTGGTATCGCCGGCGATACCGTCGACCTCAGGGGGTTAAATGTAAGATCATAAAAAGTCTTCAATACCTTAAATGGTATAACAAGCAATCATTTTAAGGCATCTTATATTTTGGGGATGAAAAAACATACATTGTGATACTGCCTAATGTGATTACTAAACTTCAAAAAGCTATGATTTAATTAAATAAATGTTAGCGCTTCATGTTTCAATCCCTGAACGTGGCGCTGTTGTACGTTCTACAGGCTCGCGCAACAGCGCTTCAAATCAGTTCACAATCAATGAATATTAGCGCACATTTATGCCAAGCGAGTATTAGCTTATTAACTAATACTGATCAAACTAATGCAATTAAGTTCATAATTGTTGTAAACATAGTCGCATTAAACTAGGTGGCATAAGCCGATTTTAAATCGCAATAAACGGGCATGTAAACCACAATATTCCCGCTCTGACCAAAGTGGGACGTACACGGATGCCGTGTGTTGTTCACACAACTTCATGAATGAACTCAGTGACATTATTCTGAATTTTCTCTTCAAAATCACTAAACTCCGTCAACACAACTCGCTGCTCAGTCTCTGCTCCGTATCTTCATCCAGACGGTGTGAAGAATGTGACAGAAGCATATGAAAACCCAGTAGGCTATTGCGATGTTCATCACCGGGCTGAATAATTTGATGCGAGTAGATTAAAACAATGGCCAGTAACACGCATACTGTATGCCTATCTGAGTGTGTTATAATCATACTTATTAGCGAATAATCAAAGTGCAGAGTTCTGCTCATGTCATGTAAACATCTTACTGTGATTACTGAGACAAACTGTATGTAATTTAATTTAATTTTCATTTAATTTTAAAGTAAACTATTTTAGCTTCTCTCTGTGATGCCCTGTCACAGGAAGGAAAGAATAAGAACATTATTTGAGGCATATTATTAAATATTTAGCATAGATATTACTAGTATAAGTGTTAATATAGTTAACAAAAACTATCAAAAATATCTCTTTACTTAGACTAACCGTCTGGGGTCGGCGGTCGCGCCAGCGTGACTAGCTCGCTTTCTTTCTTTTCAGTGCAAAAAAGACTCAAAATACTCTGTTGATTTTGTTCTTACATAAGTGTTTTACATCATTCAAAACTGTTAAATGTCTTCTTTTATTTGTGTACACTCATAATAAAAACAAAGTTGTGTTTTTCGTAAAATAACGAAAATAAACGATGCGCGTTCTGCCGTCTCTCTCAATGTGAAGTTCATTCTGAAACGCGACAGAAAATGATCTGTAACTCAGCGAATGCTTGTCACACTGGCATGAGACATATGTCTTTACAAAGCTTGAAGTCTCTATTTTTAAATCATGTAAATCATATCAAAAACAAATATTCTCCGTTTAAGTAATATATATATATATATATATATATATATATATATATATATATCCCTTGTGCATCGTTTAAATTTACTACCTTTCGTTATGTTTGTGGCTGAAAACAGCCACTACTTTAAACTGCTGTAAAAATGTATCAGATAAATATTTTTTTCAAATTTTTTTGCATAAATCTATTAATCAACCTCAGTCCTGCTCAAAAATACTAAATGTTTAAAAAAAATTCAGGATTTTAACTCTTTAATTGCCAAATTCGTAAATGATGTCACTGATTTGGGGGGGGAAAAAACACAAAATTACTCATTTTCAATATAAAATGTGATTGTGGACTGGATTTTTTTTTACCTTTTATCACAGTCTTGGACATGTCAAAGATTAGAAACAACATTGGTTTTGATGCATTGTTAGTTTTTGTGCAGCATCAGATTTTAACTTTTTCTCCCTCATTTACTGTTCGTGGCTGTTTTTGCCCCATTGACTTCCATTATAACCACATTTTTTGATTGCAAGGTCATGACACCATATAATCATGCATTTTTGATTGTTGGTGGTTTTCCCTGTTGGGAAGAGGTAAAATTTGTAATTTTTACTGTTGATAACCAGGTGGCACCATTAACCCTTTAGATAGGCCTGTGCCAAAAAAAGCTTAGTTTCTGGCTTTTACATGGAGTTATATGGAGTATAATAGCATAATAAAGTGTGTGTGTGTGTGTGTGTGTGTGTGTGTGTGTGTGTGTGTGTGTGTGTGTGTGTGTGTGTGTGTGTGTGTGTGTGTGTGTGAACTCACCTTGATGCGTCTGAGAAAATCAAAATATGCACCTCAGCTCTCAGATCTACATGGAGTAAACAAAAACAAAGTAAGTGTATTTATGCACCTGCTGCCTTTTGATGGTGAGAAATGCAGACTAAACAAAAACAAAGCAAGTGGATTTAAACGCGTGCATGCAAGCCTGCTGGTCATTTGATGGTGAGAAGAGCAGCAAGCAACATGAGAAAGGGCTTGACTTGTAGTGAAGTTTTAGAGATGATTATGCAGCCTGACCCCTCCAGCGAGCTGCAGGATGTATCGTCTTCTCCCTCTGACACCACAGACTCAGGAGAGTCAGATCCTGATTTGGATGTGGCACCCTCATCATCCTCTCTAGCTTCCACTGAAGGCGAGGAGGATTCGGAGGATCCTGGATCTGGGTGGATTGGGAGAAACGGCGAAGTGTGGTTTTCCACTAACGCGGAGACAACTCTCTTTCTTCAGCCTGCCAGAGGCGTGACTCCAGGGCCGACGCGCTATGCAATTACAAGGCATAGTCATACATGTTTGTATGACTGTACAAACATGTATGTGTTGACACAAGTCATGCTGACAATGAGGTCAATCATCTCCTCCGTAAAAAACAGATTCAACACGGAATCCATGTTCTGGACCCTTGCGAAGGCATAGCGCGTCGGCCCTGGAGTCACGCCTCTGGCAGGCTGAAGAAAGGGAGTTGTCTCCGCGTTGGTGGAAAACCACACTTCGCCGTTTCTCCCAATCCACCCAGATCCAGGATCCTCCGAATCCTCCTCGCCTTCAGTGGAAGCTAGAGAGGATGATGAGGGTGCCACATCCAAATCAGGATCTGACTCTCCTGAGCCTGTGGTGTCAGAGGGAGAAGACGATACATCCTGCAGCTCGCTGGAGGGGTCAGGCTGCATAATCATCTCTAAAACTTCACTACAAGTCAAGCCCTTTCTCATGTTGCTTGCTGCTCTTCTCACCATCAAATGACCAGCAGGCTTGCATGCACGCGTTTAAATCCACTTGCTTTGTTTTTGTTTAGTCTGCATTTCTCACCATCAAAAGGCAGCAGGTGCATAAATACACTTACTTTGTTTTTGTTTACTCCATGTAGATCTGAGAGCTGAGGTGCATATTTTGATTTTCTCAGACGCATCAAGGTGAGTTCACACACACACACACACACACACACACACACACACACAAACACAAACACAAACACACACTTTATTATGCTATTATACTCCATATAACTCCATGTAAAAGCCAGAAACTAAGCTTTTTTTTGCACAGGCCAATCTAAAGGGTTAATGGTGCCACCTGGTTATCAACAGTAAAAATTACAAATTTTACCTCTTCCCAAAAGGGAAAACCACCAACAATCAAAAATGCATGATTATATGGTGTCATGACCTTGCAATTAAAAAATGTGGTTATAATGGAAGTCAATGGGGCAAAAACAGCCACGAACAGTAAATGAGGGAGAAAAAGTTAAAATCTGATGCTGCACAAAAACTAACAATGCATCAAAACCAATGTTGTTTCTAATCTTTGACATGTCCAAGACTGTGATAAAAGGTAAAAAAAAATCCAGTCCACAATCACATTTTATATTGAAAATGAGTCATTTTGTGTGTGTTTTTTTCCCAAATCAGTGACATAATTTATGAATTTGGCAATTAAAGAGTTAAAATCATGATTTTTTTTTAAACATTTAGTATTTTTGAGCAGGACTGAGGTTGATTAATGGATTTATGCAAAAAAATTTGAAAAAAATATTTATCTGATACATTTTTATAGCAGTTTAAAGTAGTGGCTGTTTTCAGCCACAAACATAACGAAAGGGTAGTAAATTTGCCCACAGTGTACTGTTGAGTTTTTGAAAAATTTCAAAGCATTTTCCCAAAATATGTGTCAAAATAAGATTTGTCACCAAAAATCATTCCATTTGCTGAAACACAGAAAAAGTTATGGCCAAAATTAGACTCAAAAATACCCCATAGTGGATGAAAACATCCCCAACAGCACATAAGGGATATATATATATATATATATATATATATATATATATATATATATATATATATATCTGGATCTGGATCTGGATGGGATCTGGATGGGAAGGATAACTCTGGGAGTTGGAAGGGGTGTGTCGCGATACTGCCTTCTCACACAGCGACACAGGTTCGTGGATATGAGTATCGCGATTTCGGTTTCATATCGCATATCGTTACAGCCCTACTGAATCATAATCATACACTGTTCGCTCGTTGGCCAGAGGAGAACTGGCCCCCGACTGAGCCTGGTTTCTCCCAAGGTTTTTTTCTCCATTCTGTCACTGATGTAGTTTTGGTTCCTTGCCACTGTTACCTTGGCTTTTGGCTTGCTTCGGGACATTAAATATTCAACAATATTATTGATCTGCCTTACTTAAGGTGGACGATGATGCAATTTTCTTCTAGAAACAAACTTTGTTGTATTATTTTTATGTTATCACTGTGAAGCTGCTTTGATACAATCTGTATTGTAAAAAGCACTATATAAATAAAAGTGACTTGACTATCGAGTTAGGCTATATTTTACATTTGATTCCTTTATGTTAGACCTACCCAATTCATCCAAATCATATTTCATATTAATGACATGTACTGTTTTTGATTTTGCATACCTCCTGACAAAAAAAGAACAGAAATATTGTCACAGATTTTTATCATAATAATATAATATTTTATAATAAATCCTTAGACTTTTCTAACGATTTCTACTCATAGGCTGCCTGCAGGTAACCCTGCAGTTTTTCGTAAAATAAGTTCTCTGTAAAATAAAAATATCATTATTTTCTTATTATTATATGTTAGATTTATTTAAAAAAAAAAAAATTCCTTTTAGATAATGAAAGTGTTATATTAATATTTCTTTTTTTTTGTTTAATATTTTCATTTAGCAATACTAATAATAATAATAATAATAATAATAATAATAATAATAATTAGACATTAATATATAAAAACAAAATGTTGGGCCAAATTGTGCAGCCCTACAAACAAACAAGCACAACATTTGTACACATTTATTTTATTTGTTTAAAAAAAAAAATTTACCCAAATCGTGCAGCCCTAGTGAATACTCTCCAAAAAAAGCATTTTGTAATTTTTGAGTACGTGCGTTGAAGCTCTAGTTTGAGGGATTGAAATCACGGGATCAAATATCTGAGACAAATATCTGTGATGATCATTACTGAAACTGTCTGTTATTGTGGGAGGATTGAATTGTGCGGAATATGGGTGATTAGATTTATCAATGTTATAATCATCCTGCTGTCCTGTTTGTTTGAGCATGTGTGTCAGAGAGACACAAACTACTCTCAACCTCTTTTAGAGAACAAATTTACATCTTCAGGTTGAAATTAAAGTCACACGCCTATGAATTCAGATATTTCCTTGATCACACACACGGATGTGGAACATATTTGGTTATTGAATATGTTAAACAAACAAAGAAAAGTGAAGTCCGCACACTGCATGCTGCTCAAGATAAATTTATTAAAAGCACAACGTTTCGGACCTGATGGTCGAAACGTTGTGCTTTTAATAAATTTATCTTGAGCAGCATGCAGTGTGCGGACTTCACTTTTCGTTTTTTTGTTTATGTTATTTTGATGTCCTGAACCTGAGCCCAATCTGGGTGGTTTGGATGTGCACACCAGTTTTGTATTTTTGATTCTTCCGTGTTATTGAATACGTTGCCACGCAAACACTGTCAAAATCAGCTAATGACTTCTGCATTATTTAATGTGGTTTTAATGCGTTATATCTCTGAGAGATAATAAATATAAATATTGTCTAATAATAAAGGTCATGCTTTCAGGCCATCCTTAAAAATATTCTTGTTTGCCGAAACCCGACCGACCCTGTCAATTTAGGACCGACCCAATTATTTATTTATTTTTTCCCTTTTAGTCCATCCGACTTGCCGGTTGTAAACTTGTGTTAAGACCAACCGATTTTTTTTTACTCTTCAAACAACCAATACAAATGTAATAAAAAAATATTAATTATATTTTAGTTAGTATTGTGAATATAAATTGCCTAGGCCTACATACAAACGTAGGCTACATTCTTTCTTTTAAATAAAAACCTGTGGCGTCATCTATGATTATTAGGGCTGTAACGATATGCGATATGAAACCGAAATCGTGACACTCGGATCCACGAACCTGTGTCGCGGTGTGAGAAGGCAGAATCACGACACATCCCTTCCAACTTCCAGGAAGAGTTATCCTTCCGTCCAGATCCAATACCACATCTTTAAATTACTATTGGGCAATTCCAGCGTAATGGACGTGACATTTTCAGTCAAAACTTGAAATATAAATTCTCAGAAAATGCATTTAATACCAATATATTGAAACGTCTGTTTATATATCCATACTCCCTTAATAAAGGAGTCCAGACGTCTACACATGCGTTTTATATTTAATATGAGGGAAATACACATGCGTTGCGGACGTGACACAAAAAATCTTTTAGATGGAAAAATATTTTTTAGTAATTCTGTGAATTACACTGCACAAACCAAAAGTATTACTACCCACCATATGAAGAAGGGTTGGCTCTCCACAGAACATGAAATATTCATTTTATTTTATTTTTCATGTTCGCATTTATGAGGAAAAAAAATTTTATGGACGTGAGCGCTCTTAACACGGCACTAGAACACTGCTTTAAAACTTTCACAGAGATCTCAAACAGGCATATAAAACACCAAATATTAAGGATTGGAATATCAAGCAAAATAATACTTGATGATTGTTTGAAAATCGTACCTCTCCCCCCACATACTCACCGGTAAGACGGCGTTCGCTCAAATCCCGCTACGACATTACATTTCTCTGTACTGTAGGCTAATAGGCCTATGTGTTGTAGCCTAGTCATCAAAGAAAACGATTTAGTTTTATATTTGTTTAAATAAAATAATTATTTTTTTTCATTTCATCTATGTTGATTATATGAAAAGTGAAAAGCATGAGTAAGATCATAAGTGAAGTGGGCAGACATGATTTTGACCACTTCATTAAGTTTTTTGTTTTTGTAGAAAGCCTTTCTTTAGAGTGAATTTTGTTTTGTATTAATTGTATCTTAATTTTAATCAATATTTCAACAATTCAACAAATTGCCTGGATTTAATAAACGAAGTAGCCTAAATATAGCAGGCAATATAATCAGGACACGGAGGCGCCTGCGAGTGAACTTGGAGCTCGTCTCAGGAACCGAAACTCAGCGTATAAGCTACTTGCCTCACAGACCTGAGAAATATGTCTATAGAAAGCTTGAAATGTGTACTTTTAAACAAAACAAATCAAAACGAAAGAAAACAGACTGCTCTCTGCTTATGTAATCTGCATGTCTCTCTGGCGAGTTCACTACTGCGAAGATCTCGAGTCAGCATCGTCAACTTAATTTTTGCAGCCGACACTGACACAGAAAATACTTGTTAATTAATAAACAATTGAAATGTCTCCTTGCTATATTTGACATATTCATAATCATTACTTTTGTCGGTTCTTTGTGACAGCTTTTAGGTGCGTTATCGGCAGCGCCACCCTTACATGTTACATGAACACGACACCACCGCTCAATAGTAAATATTGTTCTTTGGTGTCACTTTTGACTGTCCCTCTCTCTCTCTCTCTCACCTTTTTGGACCCAGCTCTCACAGGATAGTTGGACATTGATATTTGTTTGACCCCACATAATTTTTTCTTGAACGATTTTAGGGACCTTACCTTATCCATTTAACAAATATATTTACTGTTAACCGCTCTCACAGCGACAAAAAAAAAAGTTAGTTAACCGCTGGAATCCTCCTCACACAATGGACAGACAAACATGGACAGTGTCTTTGCTGGACATTATATCGATGGAACACTTAACTTCTCGTATGGATGGATCCAATGTTAAGACTGTGATTTTTTTTTTTTTTTTGGGGGGGGGGGTCTACATTCTATGTTTGTATTTTATTTTTATTTTCTTGATGTCTACCAGGGGTGGGTTCTAGATTTGTATAGTTGCTTTTTGCTTAGAGGTGGGCGATATATCGTTTAGACGATAATATCCAAATTGTTGTCTGGACGATATGCAAAATTGGGATATCGAATATTTCATAATTTGTACAATCCGACCCCCCAAACATGAAAAGAGCTGAAAGAAGTTAAAGAGAAAACAAATAACGCACACAATAACCTTCTAAACAATTATATGTAGCGATTTTTAATACTGTAGGGCAGTAGGCTACTATTTGCGGAAGCAACCTCCGAGTGGCCCAGCCCATGGTCCCGCGTCGTCAAAAACGCATACGTAAATTCGAAATAGTGCGCGCAGAAGCACATGCGCAAAACCGTTTTTAAAATGATATATGAATTATTTTTATTTTATCATATGTTATTTTACAAAAGGACATTTTACAAACCTACGTTTTGCGCATGTGCTCCTGCACGCACTTTTTCAGTCAGAACACAGCAATCAGAGGAGGACGCGCTGAAAACTGTAATGCTGTTCTCTTCAGGCATGAAAACAGGTCAGGGGTAAAAAAGGTGAGAAGGCGGCATACCCAGCCCATACCCGGCCCCCCCCCCCCCGCTGATCTACTAATTTCATCGGGTGTCAGAGGAAAAAAAACTATTTACTATACTATTTATCACGCATTAAAAATGCCCCAAACCAGTCGTCTGTATGATAATCTGAAACAAGGACTGTCCTGCTTCACTTCACAGATGCTGAGTGAAAGGAGAATTATAGAATGAAAGGATACTCATTTATATGACACTTCATCACGAGAACAGCTCGTTCAGCTCGTCATACGTCGTCCTTTCAGTTTCGGTTTTCAATCGATCAAGTTTTTTCACGTTCTCTCGATAAACCACCCCTTTCAATCCAATCGAAATTATTTGTAATAGAGCTGACACTTTGAGTTTTTAACGGGTTATGTTAAAGCCCTACTTGTTATTAATGTTTTTATGAAATATCTCTAGTGAATGCATTATCATATCACCGTATTATTTACCGCCATGCGAGCCACAAATTAAAGCTTGGCGAGCCACATGAGGCTCGCGAGCCGCGCAATGAATAACACTGCACTAACTGTTACTTGTTTCCTGCTCGCTCAGCGCTCACGGCGCCCGCGCCCGCTCGCGATATTATCTCGCCCACTTCTATGTCAAAATGTAAAAATAATGACATTGGCAACATCGCTGTCTGTATCTGACAGGACAGTTAACATTGTAAGCTAACTTACCTCAGGCTTGCTTTCCGACGTGCGGTTCTATGTTCGGCAGTGTGTCCAGTTGTCAGACTCGCGGTGTAAGACTTAGAAAACATTTCTGCCCGTTACTCTGACTCGTATTGGCTGTCATGTTTCGGCATTAGGAATGATGATTGTTTTTTAAAGCTGCGAAGTTTATGGTAACTTTATAGGGGATAAATGCTGGCCTCGACCTCGACCCCCCCCCCCCCCTCTAAATATTTTCTCATCGGATCTGCACAAATCACGTAGGTGACCCTTTTAGGTTTTAAAACGGCGAATTTCGCCGAAAGGTGAGGAGTTTTCATGCCTGTCTCTTCCTTCATAACTCGTACTGAGAAGGTTTGAGTTGCAGAGGAATTTGTGACTGTTTCACCTGTTCAACCACATCAAAGTTTCGTAATTAGTAAGTCCGTGCTTTTTCTCTTCTTTTTTTCTTATGTGCTGAAGGGCCGCTGCGCCTTGGTGAAACGTTACGTGAAGAGCTCTTTTCCAAAACGCCATAAACCTAAAAAGCTGCCTCAAAGATCCACCAAAAGTAATGATTATGAATATGTAAAATATTGCAATAAGACATTTTAAATTGTTTATTAATTTCTGTGTCGGCTGCAAAGATGAAGTTGACGATAGGCTATAATGACTCGCGATCTTCGCAGTAGGCTGTGAACGCAACGGAGAAATGCACATTTATTAGGCTACATAGTTTTATTTTGTTTTGGATGGTTTTGTTTAGAACCAGCTTTCTGTAAATATATTTCACATTTTTTAGGCCTGTGAGGCGAGTAGGCTACGGTTCGGTTCATGATTATATATTCTCCAGTTCAAGCACCGGCGCCTTATGTTGTGATTGCTAGCCTATATTTATATTTATATTTAATTTTAATTTATTAAATCCAGGAAATTGGTTAATGAAAAATTTATTAAAATTAAGATACAATTAATACAAAACGAAATTCGTTTTAAAGAAAGGCTTTGTGCTTTTTGTTTTGAGGTCTCTGTGAAAGTTTGAAAGTCTTTAGTCTTTTTGCCGCTTTCAGAGCACTCGCGTCCATAATGGAGAACTGACACGTAATATTGTTTTTTCCTCATAAATGCAAACACGAAAAATAAAAGACAAGGGGGGGGGGGGAGATGGATGGATTTATAGCGTTTTGGGAAAAAATGGATGGATTTATAGCGTTTTGAAAATATTTTTTTTTTTACTTTGAATTTATCATCAACAATATTGTTGTTTGATTTAATAATCACTGTTGCAAAAGGTGCCTAGTTCCGTTTTTTTTTTTTTTTTGTAAGTGGAAAAAGATAGGGGCTTCCTCAGATTCTGTTTAGTTAGCTCCTTAATTGTTTCTTTTATAGCCTACATAGGTAAAATGCAGCAAGTCAAAAGACCAACTGGACCTTCTTTGCCAGTTTGCACACATTTCTTTGAAGGATGGCAAAAATATCGTCTGAATATCGATATCGAGATATTGGAAAAAAATATCGTGATATTCATTTTTGTCAATATCTCCCACCCCTATTTTTGCTTTGTATTTTTGTTTTTCTTGACTTTCAAAAAGAAAACTAAAGAACAATATTTTGTTAAAAACTGTTTGAGTGTTCAGTTTACAGGTTTTTCAAATGTTCTTTAATAAAAAAAATTCTCAAAATCTCTCTTTTTTTCTCGACAACACTTTAACTTGGCACGAAGTTCTGGAAAAACTGTCAGTGACGTCACAATATGCAAATTTGCAAATATGCAAATTCATACCTACGTAAATCACCATAACCAAAATGTTACTTTTTTACATTGAATCTTGAAAAAAAAATAGACCTACCTACCGACCTTTTTTTTCTTTTCTTTTTTTTTTTTTTTTGCTGTTACTGCAAACTAAAATATTTCTAAGGATGGCCTCATTGGCATCTTGTTTCTACTATTATTAAATATAATTGTATACATAGTTCTCTGTCAACAAATGTGACTTGATAAACTGGACCTGAAAGTAAAGGAATACTGAAATTCACAGTTAAAGCCTCAATAAACATGATTTGCATGTTTGCAAAGTAACTGTGTGTTCGGCTCTGAGCTGCAGATCATAATCGTACGGCTTCATGTGTGAACGGATGAAACTCTCTCTCCTCTTGGACTGTGAACTTAACATCTCAAGAATGAAATAAGAAAATTAATATTTACAACCAATATCTGTAGAAAAGAAAACTCAACTCTTGTGTCTCTCTCAGGCTGTTTTGGGGAATTATGTCTCGACAAAAGCAAAATTTGCTGTGGCTGATGACCGTCTGTTGTGCTTCATGCCAGATAAGTATGTTGCTCTCAGTGGTGGACACTATTAACAAAGTATTTTTACTTTATTACTGTACTTTATTAGTATATTTTTCAAGTATCAGTCTCAGTATCAATACTCTTCATCTGAGTAGTTTTATTTTGGAAAAATTTTTACTTCACTGCATCCCAAAGCATTAAATCGTACATTTTTACTAAATCTCATAAAAACATGTTGTTCCTCGTTATTTTGAACTGAAAAAGTTGTCACAAGCTCATCTGATTGCATCTGTTCTCGAGTCAACTCACTTATTCAACTGATCCGGTCAGAGTGAACCTCAAGTTATCGATTCACTGAATTCACTAGACTGACTCGAAATGAGCCATGAACAGGAGCTTGAGTGTGCTTATGACTGATAGTTTGAGAAATAAGTTACTAATGCTGAATTTTAGGATTTATTACTGTAAATGATAATCATATTTAGGTCACGACTGTCAGTTGTGAATGTAAACTAAATCTGGTGTAAAAGGACAAACTGTATGAAATGCTTGAATGTGAACATGTCCATATTTGTGTTACCATCTGAACGGGGAAGGTTTTAGGTAAAAACGAAACATAAAATTAAAACAAAGCAAACTAATGCCCGCACATCTTCCCTGCTGCCGTAGCAGAATCAAATTATGTAAAACTAGTGTTTACATAGCATTCCTCTCAAAATGTAAATACATTTTGGACTGTTACATCTGTTTTTACATTTTATGTTTGTGTTTATCATAGGGTTGGGCAATATGTAAAAAATATTGTGATATCAGAGACACTACTGCCGACATACACTGTAAACACAAATCATGCTGAGTTTGGCTGCACCTTATTAAATGATAGCCTGCGATTCAGGGATTCAAGGTTTTACTTTGGTTAGTTTGAGCTTTACTAATGTTCTTTTCTAATGTTCAATACATTAGCTTTGGTGTTTTGTTAGTGTTGCAAATAATTTCCACACTGTTCTTATCACATCTGTTTAAAAATAATTTCGTTTCCCAAGGAGAACTGTTGAATACACCTGAACGGAACAGAACCCACTTTGGTGTTTGTAAGAATGATAAATGCATGTTGATGACATAGTAAACATTGTAATTTAGTAATGTTTCCCTTTCTTTTTGCCGTAACCGCCTGATTTAATGATAAGTTTAATTTCCTAATTATGTGTAACGCTGTTTTTAAAATCTGTTAATACCATGTTTTTTTATTGTTTTTTTTATGAACTTTAATTAAACTGCAGATCAAAATAAAATAGGTCTACTTGATACTATTTTTTAAAAATGGGAGATATATCTCTGCTATTCTAAATTAATAGGATACAGTTTAATTTTTTCGTCTGCAGAACAAAATAAATTGCATAAAAATGAATAGCAACTTAGGAATAAAAAAAAAATCATATAAAAGATCAAGAAAACCAAAAAAAAAATTTAACAAATTACGAAAGTAAGGATGAAGTACGTTTGACAGGGAACACATCTCAAAATCGCCTGCACCGAACAGGCAAATACAATTAGGCTAATTACAAAAGTTCAGCGAGTGATTTTCTTTTTCTTTTGTTCTTTGATCAACATTAATGGTGGCAGCGAGTATTGGCTGTCAATGCATGGATTCAGTAGGCATACTGTTTTACTTTCTTAACAGTTTAAGGCAAAACCGACTGTTTACAGGGATATTTTGACATAATTATGCATGTATTTTTTTCCGTTAACTATATGAAAGGCGGCTCTCTGTGCGCGCTTTGGATGTGTGTGCAGCACAGAAAACAGCACACATGCAGAAGTGTTCTCTTGTTTCTTGCGTTAAAAGAATGCTATCATGAAGAATCGATTTTCTATTCCTAACCCTATAACTAGCTTATATAAAATATTTCATTCATGCTATTGCATGTGAATAAATACACTATATTGGCAAAAGTATTGGGACACCCCTGCAAATCATTGAATTCAGGTGTTCCAATCACTTCCATGGCCACAGTTGTATAAAATAAAGCACCTAGGCATGCAGACGCTTCTACAAACATTTGTGAAAGAATGGGTCGCTCTCAGGAGCTCAGGCCATCCTTAAAAATATTTTGGTTTGCAGTAACAGCAAAAAAAAAAAAAAGGGTCGGTAGGTAGGTCTATTTTTATTTATTTTTGAAGATTCAAATGTAAAAAAAAAAAAAAAAAAAGTACAATTTTGGTCATGGTGATTTCGTAGGTATGAATTTCCATATTTGCACATTTGCATATCGTGACATCACTGACAGTTTTTCCAGAACTTCGTGCCAAGTTAAAGTAGTGTTGAGAGAAAAAAAGAGAGATTGAGAAAAAAAAAATCTTTTTATCAAATAACATTTGAAAAACCTGTATAAACTGAACACCAAAGAACAATATTAACTATTGAGTGGTGGTTATGCGTTCATGTAACTTAAAAAAAAAAATAACATGATTTAAAAAAGATTGTATCAGTTGACATTTAAATTTCGACATATAAACTTGTTTTACATTGTTACATAATAACATTATAAATGTTGTCTTTATGCAGCCTATTCAGAAAACCTGAACATTCAAGTCTTGACAGATGGATGTTTCTGGAACTCAAGTACCTCAATAAATCAAGGTAGATATTAAATATACTGCTAACATGACTGTAAATATAACATATTTGTTGTCTGAAAGCACTTGTGCAGACTGGCAAACTCATTGAGGTAATTTCTGTTTTGTTTTGTTTTTCAGCTACAAATCTGACATGTCAATCAGTTGATGATAAAAAATTTTTTCATGTAATGAATGTTAAACTAAACATCTCTTCCCTGGGTAAAACTTCTTTTACCTATACACTGTTCTCGAGTTCAACACTTCTTTAAATGTATTTTTTCAACAAATGTAAAATGTTCTCTCTGGTTTCAGGACAGTGCAAAACATACAACTTCAGCATAACAAAGCAAGGGGATCAATATGGAGTTAGAATGAATGAGATTAAAGACAAAGGTGAGGCATTTTTGCTGGATGCTAATAATGGATGTTATCTATGGGATCCAGCCGGTGAGTGTCATCCTACAATAGACGCAGTGCTAGTGTTGAAGGTTGTGGTTTTGTTGTTGTTGTTCCAGGGTCCAAGTCCACAACATCCAACCCCCCTTATCCCCATTTTCAATATCATTTAAAAAAAAAAAATTAATAGCCTAAAAAAAACTCAAGCTTACTGAAAACAAATAGTCAATGATAAAGAAAGAGAAAAATCAGACAGAAATTTTACTTGTGCGTTGCTCTTTCTCAACTGTTTACATTCACTTAAGACATAAATGACTGTTTACTTGCAAATACATGGTCACTTTGACACATAAGTATGTGTACTGAACCATTCAAGCCCAATTAGGCAACAAAAAACACTCAGTTCAGTTCTCATATGCTCTATGAGCAGCGGCTTCATGTCGTGCGTCTCTCAGACCGTGCGGGAATATACTGAAATGAGTTCTCTTTCGCTGCTAATGTGCTTCAAAGGTTTAAAATCACCCGTTTTTAAACTGCATTGCTTAAAAACGCATGCAAACGATAAGCTTTCGTGACCACGCAGTAGGGCTGCACAATATATATCGAAATATCGCAAATGTAGGCTATATATCGCAAGAGCTTGCAATAACTGGGGTCATGAACAAAAGACAAAGAGAAAATCACTCTGCTCTTGGCTCAATAACTTTTATAGCTTTAATAAGAATCAGTATATATTTAATTCATACAGTGAAAACTAATAAGCAGTGTTTTATTTTTACATTTGATTATTCAGTTTCTGTTGTTAAATAAACCTAATGTAGGCCTACCTGAAACCCTGAACCCTGTGGTTTACACTGATGGATACAGGGATGTTTTCTAGTCACAAAAAGAATGTGAAAAACGTATGTAGGTTATATAATTTTAAAGATAATTTAAGTTTATTTTACACACTATAAGCATTATTGTATCGCATATCGCATTATTTAGCCTAATGAGTTATTACATTTTTCTTCAATATCGTGCAGCCCTACCACGCAGCACAGCAACATCACATGAGCGTAACCGCGATAGAGCTGGTAAGTCCCGCCCATCCGTAAACCCCCAAGTGGACCTCTAGGTTGAAAAATCGTCAATGCAAGTGAATGGGAGAAAATAATTATTTTCTGGTCCCGTTTGAATTGTGCCATGAATGTGAACATATGTTGTCTGTGAATTTTTTATATAACTTTTCATGTTACGAGTTTGACAGTATATGGTATGATTCTTCGGCTAGCAGTTGTGGAAAAGACATAACGAGAAAGACTACATGTCGCCTATGTGACGTCACTCCATAAAGTTGACTTACCCGTGGTTTTCGCTAACCTCAACGATTTTGTCCTCTCCCTGCAAGAAGGCGGTGAAGTGCACCAAAGACACAGCCATGTTTAGCGGGATCCGTGAGCTAGTGTCCGTGTGCGAGTGGTGTTGACGTTTCAAACGCGTCGAGAGTTGTAGTCCACAAAGTGCTCTCACACAAAGTCTAACCGTATCAAACTTCTACCCGCTAAATTGTAGCATTCTTTACACGAAAAGTTATATAAAAATTTCACAGACAACATATGTTCACATTCATGGCACAATTCAAACAGGACCAGAAAATAATTATTTTCTCCCATTCACTTGCATTGATGATTTTTCAACCTAGAGGTCCACTTGGGGGTTTACGGATGGGCGGGACTTACCAGCTCTATAGAGACAATAGTCCAAAATCACTACCGGTTGACAAATTTCTACCGGTTAATCGTGTCTACCGGTAGGGTTAGGCAGGGTTCCGCCCACCCCTAAGTTATGCAATGTCACAAGTGAATAGCGTAATATCAATATGAGTGCAAATGAGCGTTAGCTTTTCTTGGTCATCTAAATTGGTGTGTCCAATCGATGGACTAAGCTCCTCACACTTTTAGTAACAAAAAAAAACCTGCTGCACAACCGTTCGTTCACAAGCTACATGTGCAAAAAAGTTTTGCTAGTATGAGATTTGCATGGTATGATAAGTCTAAGAAAATATCACAATTTTACAATATACTTTATTACATAATTTGATTCCATAGCCTATTCATTTGAAAATATTTCAGCTACATGAAGGGCTGGGCGATATGGCAAAAAAATATATATCTTTAGGATTTTAGGACAAATTAGAACTAAAATATATAAAATTATGAATAACATATTTTTTTGTTGTTGTATCAGAAATTAGCTGTTTACATACAAATACATTATAAATAATCATGTTATTCTACCACCCACCCCCAGTCCATGACGTTTTTAAAACCTAGAAACGCAGTAGACAAAAAAAAAAAAGACAATTTGTTACACTGTAACTCCTGTAAAGTATATAGTTGATACTGGTAATATATAACATACATCATATTTCTATTTTATTAAGACCATATTAATAGTATGCATAATTAAAAAAAAGGTAATATATTATAGATTCATCGATTTTTGATTCCCAACCCTAGCTAAGATGCAACTAATTTAGAACATTTATAATATAATACCTTTTTTAATACTTAATACTAAGCCTAACAATTGTATTTACAATCATTTTGTAAATACAATTTTTAGGCTCAGTGCTAAATCAATTTGCTAACTCGGCCCTGGATTTGATAATTATGTATAATTATGTGTCATGGTCTCTTGAGGTTGTTTGGGAAACCCTCCTGTTAATCCTGAAGAGAGATGTAGAAACGCTACATATAATGATCATGTGTGCAGCGGTAAGTCTGTGTCTTGAGATTTATAAACTACAATTCAGTTTCACACCCAAAGTTTGATTTCAAAATCAAAATATAGCACAACTGCAACTGTTTAGTAAACGTTTCTATACAATTGAATGTCAAAATTGACAAAATTGTTATTTATGTCATTGATAAATGTGAACTGATGAATAAGCATCTAAATATTGTAATGCTGAAACTATGATGTTTATAGATTTATAAATAAGCAACACATATATGAATCACTTTAATATTTAAGATTAAATTATTGCACAATTAAATGAAATCCATCCCTTATTTATTTCTGTTGAAGAGGAAGAAAGAAGCACATACATTATGAGTTTAAACAACACTGAATGGACGTGTGTGACCTGCAATAACAGTGGAACCAGTGCTTCTGAAGAGGATGAAAATTACACTCCTGAAACACATGAGGAAATATTCGATATAGAGCGGGCTGGTTTAGAAGACGAGGATGGAGATGTTGATTCCTCAATAGCCTCGTAAGTGTGTGTTTGCCACTGACTTCAAGTAACTATTACAGAACGCCAAGTGACTAAACTGGTTTTGCAGAGACGTCTTGGATTATTTGGATACTGTAATAGAGCAGATGGAAGAAAACAATACAAAGTGTGCAGGGCTTGTCGCAGGGAAGGCTATTGGTGTTCTCCAAATAAAAGCTAACACCACAGAAACCAAAGATACATGCTACTCTTCATATCAGAACACTATCAACGTAAGGCCTGAAAAAGATTAACATGTCGACCTGGGCTAGGATTCTTCATTAATCAACGTTAATTCTTCTTTACACAGGTGGCTGATTGTCAAAGTTTCCTGAGAAGAAACTATACCTGGTATGTAAAGATTTCCAAGGAGGCCTTTAAAAAATCACGTTTGGAAAACAACGGAACTGCATTTCTTGGAGTTCTACGGTTCAATAATATGGGAGACAAGGTACTTGCAATAAAATAAATAAATAAATTCTTTGTTTGAGCATTTTAAGGAATGTTTAAGGGGTATTTGTAATTGTAAAAAAAATGTAATTTGACGTTTGCACAGCTCTTTCCCACAGTGACACAAATCTGTTGTATAAATCTTTTACCTTTTAGTAATCATATCCACTTCCGTTATAATGCTAAAAAAAAAATGGTATGGTATGAATTGTTTGAAAAAAGCTGAAGATTCTATTTCTAAAAATAGAAATATTTTCTAAATCACTTTTTTTCGGTGACCTATTCTTTTAAAGTGCCCCTATTATGCTATTTTAAAGTTTCATGATGTTGTTTTGGAGTCTCCTACAACATTTTTTACATGCATCAAACACTTTCCTTTTCTCATAATATTCATTACACATTTTTCAATGATTCTCAAATGACTCTTCAGATGAATCAGTCTTTCTAAATCCCTCCTTTCCGCGAGCTGCTCTGCTCTGATTGGCCAGACGGCCCAGTCTGTTGTGATTGGTCGACCGCTTTCAGCGCGTGTCAGAAGCTAAACTCCCATTAACATATAACTGAACTTCAGCTTCCTCAGTCCTCAGCGATTGTACACACGGTAAAGTCAGTAACGATGACCTCAATTTTGGCATATCAATCCGAGTGTGAGTCCAATGATGAAACATTGGAAGAACTACTTATTCAACCTGATCCTCCATTGCGAGGACAACGTGAGCAGGACGTTTCTCAGTGATGCGTTACTCAGTTTGAGGTACATTATGAGATGTCACAGCAGTAATTCCTCACCATCAGCATTAACAAGATTATGTCCATCAACAAACCCATGTGTACATTTATTTTGGTGCACATTCGGGAACTGTATTAATAACGGTGCATTCGTTAGCCGAGCTCTAACGTGACTGATGTAACATTGTAAAACAACTCTTGCTCCATCCTTTAGCCTATCTTTACTCAAAAACAACAGATAAACTGCATTAAGACACAGTTTAAGGTAATAGTGGCCCACAGAAGCTTAGCAGAAGTATTTCAGTGAGACAGTAATAACGTGAGTCACTATCGACTTCAAAGTTTTGCACAACGTTTACATTCATAAACAGCTAGGCCTATATTACACAATGCATGAAAGGGAATGATCTATTGTTTTCACACTTTTATGTTTGATTTTCTCTATGTATCTTTTCTGATTTAGAATCAAACTTTGAATAATGAGGTTTATGGAATAACGATGAGGGCCGATATCTCCGACCTTACTAACAATATTGAAATGTTCTTTAAACAGAAAGATCTGGTAATGAAGGTTTTTTTTTTTTTTTTTTGCAAAACATTATTATTATGATGATGACCTAACACTGTGAAATCAAAATAATAATCAAACATGTTCTTACAGGTTGATAATGCATCCTGCAGTTCTTGGGATGGTAAAGGTAAATTTACTTATGGATCTATTGATCTGTTCCCATCAACAAACATTAATGCATTTTAAATATTTTATTTGATTACGCACTGTTTTTCCTTCAAAGGAAATCTAACATGGACGACGTCCGGCTGTGAGACAGTAAAAATCGACAACAACACCATAAAGTGCTCGTGTTCACATCTGACGTTCTTTGCAGTGCTGATGGTGAGAAGCTTCTCAGTTTCATTTAAAGACCCCATGAAATCAATATCAGAGTATTTTAGTTCACATATATTTCTCTGATCTCTCAGTCTCCTCCAGATAGCACAGCGCCGTATGTGGAAACATTGAGCTTCATCACTTCTATCGGCTGCGGCATCTCCATGTTTTTTCAGGCCATCGCTCTGTTCATGCATTTCCTGCTACGGTAAAGTCTCTTAATGTTTAACACCTAGTTTGTGCTGTTAGTACTTCAAGTATTGAAGTTCAAAGTTTTTGGACCAGTTGCATTTAGGGATGCACCGACATTAACATTTTGGCCGATACCGATAATTCTTTATATTTGAAAGCTGATAACCGATATATTGACCGATAAATCTAAATCCAAATTCTGATATAATTTAAGAGCCTGATTATAAAAACAAAAGGCTAACCATTAAAAGCCATTTACCAAAAACTTACACATACTAAACACATAAGTCACATACATTACAGTAGCGAGTAAAGATTCTTTGCCTTTTTTTAATTTTAGACGCCTATGGCCAACTTTCGTTATAAAAAATGAAGAGAAACTTGGTAACACTTTACAATAAGGTTTCATATTGTTAGCATTAGTTTACATGAACTACTAATGAATGAACAATACAACTGCAGGATTTTATTCATCTTAGTTAATGTTAAATCTCAACATTTAAGACATTTTTAAGATGCAGTATCGGTTAGCATAATTTAATGCAACATGAACTAATATTTTATTAACTAACATTAGCCGATAACGATATGGTGGCTGATATATTTTGCATCCCTAGTTGCTTTTGCTCCTCTTTTGGATAAAATCATCTGCTAAATGCATGTTACAAATACAGGTTGTTTTTATATTTGAACAGGAAAGCCAAATCAAACCAGGCCACGAAGATCTTGATGAACATGTTTGTGGCTTTGTTTCTCCTGAATTTATCCTTTTTGTCAAACGAGAGCGTCGCCAACACAGGAGACAAGGCTGCGTGTGTCTTCATAGCGCTGCTCATGCATTACTCCATGCTGACTACATTCACCTGGTTCTTTATTCAAGCTCTTCATATGTACTTATGGCTCATCAGACAGAACATCACCATCACAAACTACATGAGGAAGATCACCGTGTTCGGCTGGAGTGAGTTATATGAACAAAACACCTGTTATACTTTTGCCTTAAGAAATAAAACCTTTTAAAACAAAAACCAGCAAGTCAGACTGTAAACTCAAGTTCACCTGAAAAAGAATATAATGTAGGCCTACACTCACCTAAAGGATTATTAGGAACACCTGTTCAATTTCTCATTAATGCAATTATCTAATCAACCAATCACATGGCAGTTGCTTCAATGCATTTAGGGTGGTCCTGGCCAAGGCAATCTCCTGAACTCCAAACTGAATGTCAGAATGGGAAAAAAAAGGTGATTTAAGCAATTTTGAGCGTGGCATGGTTGTTGGTGCCAGACGGGCCGGTCTGAGTATTTCACAATCTGCTCAGTTACTGGGATTTTCACGCACAACCATTTCTAGGGTTTACAAAGAATGGTGTGAAAAGGGAAAAACATCCAGTATGTGGCAGTCCTGTGGGCGAAAATGCCTTGTTGATGCTAGAGGTCAGAGGAGAATGGGCCGACTGATTCAAGCTGATAGAAGAGCAACTTTGACTGAAATAACCACTCGTTACAACCGAGGTATGCAGCAAAGCATTTGTGAAGCCACAACACGCACAACCTTGAGGCGGATGGGCTACAACAGCAGAAGACCCCACCGGGTACCACTCATCTCCACTACAAATAGGAAAAAGAGGCTACAATTTGCACAAGCTCACCAAAAAAGGACAGTTGAAGACTGGAAAAATGTTGCCTGGTCTGAAGAGTCTCGATTTCTGTTGAGACATTCAGATGGTAGAGTCAGAATTTGGCGTAAACAGAATGAGAACATGGATCCATCATGCCTAGTTACCACTGTGCAGGCTGGTGGTGGTGGTGTAATGGTGTGGGGGATGTTTTCTTGGCACACTTTAGGCCCCTTAGTGCCAATTGGGCATTGTTTAAATGCACGGCCTACTTGAGCATTGTTTCTTACCATGTCCATCCCTTTATGACCACCATGTACCCATCCTCTGATGGCTACTTCCAGCAGGATAATGCACCATGTCAAAAAGCTCGAATCATTTCAAATTGGTTTCTTGAACATGACAATGAGTTCACTGTACTAAAATGGCCCCCACAGTCACCAGATCTCCACCCAATAGAGCATCTTTGGGATGTGGTGGAACGGGAGCTTCGTGCCCTGGATGTGCATCCCACAAATCTCCATCAACTGCAAGATGCTATCCTATCAATATGGGCCAACATTTCTAAAGAATGATTTCAGCACCTTGTTGAATCAATGCCACGTAGAATTAAGGCAGTTCTGAAGGCGAAAGGGGGTCAAACACAGTATTAGTATGGTGTTCCTAATAATCCTTTAGGTGAGTGTATATTGTGCACAAGTCTTATGAACTCCTGTAATGATACTTTTATGTTTTTGACCTTTACTTCAGCAGCTTGTCTTCATTAATTGTCTCTATCAGTGGTATTTTAATATGAATTTTTGTCATTTTAGTACATCAAGTTAAATTAAATTAAATGAATATGAGAAATGTTGCCTTGGCAACTAGCTGAAATAAACTGGTTTTTTTTATGTTTTTTTTTTTTAAGTTAAAGTTTATTTTATTTCAAGTAATGGAAATGTTTTTTTATGGTTTTAGTTACCAATAATAACCCTGATCTCTTTCAGCATTTCCGGCTCCGGTAGTCGTAGCTATTTTTTCAGTAGGAGAATATAAAACACGGATCATAAACACAACGTCTGGAAAAATCACACGAATGTAAGTTGTTCTGATGTCATAAATGCATGAATTAATAAAACTTAAAGTGCCCCTTTTATGGAACTTTAACCTCTTGGCCTCATATACATTTACATATATAGAATACTATCTTAAAATATTTTATATATACATCATTTGAAATGTCTAAGGGCTTGTCAATCTATAGTTTCTGTTTTATGATATAGATGCTCTAGCAACAGTAATACTGTAATTTGTGTCGGGGGTGCAAATAACCCTGGAAATCCAGAGTTCTCGCGAGAGCACAAGTTGAATTTGCTCAGCGAGTTTACTCTGGCGTTGAGTAATGATTCTTATTAAAGGGATAGTTCGGCCCAAAATTATATTTAAACCATGATTTACTCACCCTCAAGCCGTTCGAGATGCATTTGTCCATCATTTTTCAGACGAAACACATTTTCATTTATTTTAGAAAATATCTTAGATCTTTCAGTGGTTATATTGTGAAGTTATGGGGTCCACTCCCTCAAGTCCCAAAATGTGCATGCATCCTTCACAAAAGTAATCCATCCGGCTCCAGGGGGATAAACGAAGGCCTTCTGAGGGTAATCCGTGCGGTTTTGTCGTAAAAATATACTTAAAACTTTATAAATGAAAATATCTTGCTTCCGGCAACGGTCGACACGCGTTCACGGGAGATGGATGCCGGTGTATGACGTAGGATGCATTTTCATTCCATTATACTCCAGCTTGTCTACCTTTTTTTTTTTTTTTGGCCTACTTGTATTGTTTTTGAATAACGCTCCATTTGTCTTCTTTCAAATGATGCCACAACTATGCTAATACTCGAAAGGGTTTAGGAAAGACAACAATTTGAGTTCGAGCATGTAATTTTCCTGTTTTGGGCTTAAAAGGGGGGTCCGAATCAAGAGGTTAATAAGTCATTGTGAATTCATTGGGTTTAACTGCCGTGTTTCAGTGCATTACGGAAAGAGCAGGAGTTATACATTCTGACTAACACACATCTGAGGCGGCATTGGTGACACACATGGTAATAGTCGATTAATTGATTGTTACATTTTCACGACGATCGTTTAAGGGAATTTGCGTAATTGACATGCCAACAAACAGCTCTATTACACACTGCATGAACAGCAATATCTGAAAAAGCATGGGGCACTGATTACATATCACTCTTCTAATTATAGGTGCTGGATTACAGATCCATTAATTCACTACATAGTGAACATTGGCTACTACGCTTTCGTCTTCATCTTCACGACTGGAATCTTCATCATGATCGTCACTAAGATTGTCCAAGCCCAAAACATAAAAGTGGCTGACGGCAAGACAAAGACGTTCAGAAAGCAGCTCATGATGGTGTTGAGTTTGTTCCTGCTCTTCGGCCTGACGTGGGCTGTGGCGTTCTTCAGTTATGGACCGATGCTCATTCCCTCATATTACATCTTCACCGTGTTGAACTCGTTTCAGGGTGAGAAACAATCACATGCATTATTACATTTGGTTTGATAGAATGCTTCTATTTGTCCAACAGATTTCAGCAAATTATTTGAATTAATTCATGAGTGATTTTTCAAAATATATAATAAATGATAAGGGGTTATAATGGGAGTTGATATTTTATGGGTTACAGTGACTTTAAATCTGTGAAATGTATTTGAGGAAATAATTGTCTCTGATTTTTTTTCAGGGTTTTTCCTCTTCCTGTATTACTACCACATTCACAAAGACATAGAAGGTCATTTCTCTGATGATCCAGAAAGGTCTGGCTCCACCACAACCATCATTCAATCCAGAATTAAGCCTAATTAAGACAGAAACCCATGTTGTCTCTTAGACAGCTGATAATTCAAAAGTAAAAGGTCAGAATACTAGTTGTGTTTAATAATAATCTGTCTAAGATGTTGTACATTGAGGGGATGTAATAACTCATAATGGGATCATAAGTGGGATCATTAGCTTTTAAGACATTTTAAACTAAAGTTAATTTAACATGTACATGAACATCATCACTGGAAGCTACTTTACAAGTTGTATTTTTTCTCGTATTGTAAGTTCAGGGTAACTGTAACCCTAGACATGAAATATATTGTTTGACTGAATTTTGAATGTTTATATTGAGCAATGATCATTATTTTATTCATTATGTCTTGGTGTAGTTGTAAAGATGTCAAGCAAAAAGAATTTTGTTTCAAATAATTATAATGCAGTTTTCATCTAGACTTTTGCTTTAAGCCTGAAGGCTAAACAAAAGTGAAAATTATATTGTTTCTTATACAGTGCATTAATATGATAATCTTTACTCTTGCCTCCATAATGGCATGAATGTGTGCATTATATTCAATATTTTGATTAAGTCTTTCTACATATAAATATATTAGTGGTATGCTACTATATGTTTCTTATTGCAGGTTTGTTTTCAGTAGTTATGTATTTGATATGCAATTATAATAGTGATATAGGCTTGTGTAACACTAGAGGGCGCTGTGAGATTGTGCAGTGTAACAGTTTCTGAGGCTGGAGTTGAAGAAGTGAATGAGATAATCTATAATCGACTCTGTGTGACATGTAGTTGCAATTACAACCAGCTATTGACTCAATACTTGTGATTCACAGTGACTAATAAACTTCCTCTATCTAGTTGAATGAGTTGAGCCTTCCATCTGTTGATGACATGTTTCTTTACGACATAAAATAAATACTATTCTTTTGAACTA
This sequence comes from Scardinius erythrophthalmus, assembly GCF_964197995.2. Lineage (NCBI taxonomy): Eukaryota > Metazoa > Chordata > Actinopteri > Cypriniformes > Leuciscidae > Scardinius > Scardinius erythrophthalmus. The sequence continues at coordinate 2,167,112 of NC_138239.1, forward strand.
TTTATCAAAGAATCCTGAAAAAAAAAACATGCATTATATTTTCCACAAAAATATGACGCAACAAAACCGTTTTTAACATTGATAATCATAAATGTTTCTTGAGCATCAAATCATCATATTAGAATGATTTCTGAAGGATCATGTGACACTGAAGACTGGAGTAATGATGCTGAACATTCAGCTTTGATCACAGGAATAAACACTTTTACAAGATATTCATGTAGAAAACTGCTTTTAAATGGGTCATGACATAAGAAATCAACTTTGCCTTGATCTTTTGATAAGAGAACTTTGTACCATTGAAACAGGGTTTCTCAATCTCAAACAACAGTTTAGCTCCAACCCTGATCAAACACACCTAGCTGTGAGTTTCTAGTGATCCTGAAGACATTGATTAGCTTGCTCAGGTGTGTTTGATCAGGGTTGGAGCTAAACTGTGCAGGACAGTGGCCCTCCAGGACCGAGTTTGAGAGACCCTGCATTAAAACATCCTGTAAGTTTCAAAATGTCCTCTTCATTATAAACAAAGCATACATTTAATCAAGCTCCAAAAATGGCTTGTTTTGATTGCCACATTGATATTGCAGGATCTGTGATATCACACGGGCAAATTCATTTGCATATTTATAGTTATACATTACACCATAGGCCCCGCCCACTGCGTTCATTTGCTTAACGTCTGACATTTGCCTTCACTGGATTCACTGATGTGTTGCATCAAAAGCAAACAGAAGCCATTATAATGACTGACGCTGTCTACACTGATACAGTATACAGATGTGTGTTCAGATTATAATGACTGATGCTGTCTACACTGATACAGTATACAGATGTGTGTTCAGATAATGACTGACGCTGTCTACACTGATACAGTATACAGATGTGTGTTCAGATTATAATGACTGATGCTGTCTACACTGATACAGTATACAGATGTGTGTTCAGATAATGACTGACGCTGTCTACACTGATACAGTATACAGATGTGTGTTCAGATTATAATGACTGACGCTGATACACTGATACAGTATACAGATGTGTGTTCAGATTATAATGACTGATGCTGTCTACACTGATACAGTATACAGATGTGTGTTCAGATTATAATGACTGACGCTGTCTACACTGATACAGTATACAGATGTGTGTTCAGATTATAATGACTGACGCTGATACACTGATACAGTATACAGATGTGTGTTCAGATTATAATGACTGACGCTGTCTACACTGATACAGTATACAGATGTGTGTTCAGATAATGACTGACGCTGATACACTGATACAGTATACAGATGTGTGTTCAGATTATAATGACTGATGCTGTCTACACTGATACAGTATACAGATGTGTGTTCAGATTATAATGACTGACGCTGTCTACACTGATACAGTATACAGATGTGTGTTCAGATAATGACTGACGCTGATACACTGATACAGTATAAAGATGTGTGTTCAGATTATAATGACTGATGCTGTCTACACTGATACAGTATACAGATGTGTGTTCAGATTATAATGACTGACGCTGTCTACACTGATACAGTATACAGATGTGTGTTCAGATTATAATGACTGACGCTGATACACTGATACAGTATACAGATGTGTGTTCAGATTATAATGACTGACGCTGATACACTGATACAGTATACAGATGTGTGTTCAGATAATGACTGACGCTGATACACTGATACAGTATACAGATGTGTGTTCAGATTATTACTGACGCTGATACACTGATACAGTAGACAGATGTCTGTCGCTAAAGTTATTCTATTTATTTATTTTTTTGCTTTTTTTTATTTTATTTTTTTCTTTACCCCTGACATGTATGGTTATATGTACTCTTGTATGTAAATATGTTTTGTTCTTGTTAAAATGCAACCAAAAAAAAAATTATCTGTCGCTAAAGTTAATCAAAGAACAAAGGGAACAGAGAAAAACACTCACTGCTCTTGACTAAAGAACTTTTTTCTTTAGGCTGATTATCACTAATCTGCGTGCATTTATTTTCCTTGAGAACCAAGCAAGTTGACCATTTGTTTATTATATCGCATATCGCAATCGTAATCGCAATATTGACCTCAATTATCGCAATATGACATTTTCCCCAAATCGTGCAGCCCTAGTTCAGATTATAATGACTGACGCTGATACACTGATACAGTATACAGATGTGTGTTCAGATTATAATGACTGACGCTGATACACTGATACAGTATACAGATGTGTGTTCAGATTATAATGACTGACGCTGTCTACACCGATACAGTATACAGGTGTGTGTTCAGATTATAATGACTGACGCTGTCTACACTGATACAGTATACAGATGTGTGATCAGATTATAATGACTGACGCTGTCTACACTGATACATTATACAGATGTGTATTCAGATTTTTTCTAAGCGGGTAAATGTATAAATATAATGTATGGCGGAATAGCACTTGGGACTCGGAAGCACTTCGATTCGCCGCAGTAAAGTCACGTTGGTTCTAATGACAGAAGAGAGAGGGAGAGGGGGAGAGGATTTTTCAGGCGTGACTTTTTACTGCCCCGAGTCGAAGTGCTCCCGAGTCCCAAGTGCTATTACGCCATACATTATAGTTATCCTTTTTACCCGCTTATAAAAACGCCACGTTTTATTTTGTGTCACCATACTTGGTCGTGTAACTGTATTTAAATAGGGAAAACATGGAGGTGTTTGGTCGCTTCTAACTTCATCTGGGCTAAGCTAAGTGCTATCAAAGTGTCGCTGTGCGCCAGAGCGATTGAGTGCACGCACTGAGACGAGAGAGATATGTATCAACTCGTCTTAGTTAAGGGAATAACAGTTTAATATGAAAAAACGGTGGAGTGTTCCTTTAAAGGAGCCACGTCTTAAAAACAGATCATTTGAGACAGAGGGTCAGAATGAGTTTTGAAAATAATTGTATTTCCACACATATTAATTTGTTTGTTTTCTTTGTTTTTTGTTGCTAGTTGGTTCACGTAGTGTTTTTGCGTAGCGCGTCTGTGTTACACATCACCACGTAGGCTCACAATTGGCCGAAGCTGGTCATGTGTGTGATGCGTGATGACGTGCAACACAGACGCGCAGCGCAAAAACACTACGAGGCCCAGAGAGAAGGAAATGAATAGTGGAATAAAGTCGTTATTTTTGTTTGTTTTTGCGCACAAAAAGTATTATCGTCGCTTGATATACTTAGGATTAAGCCACTGGAGTCACTTGGACTATATTAACGATCTCTTTAATAACTTTTCTGGGCCAGCAAGTTTCGGTCCCTCTGAAAGCCTATGGAGGAGTGAGACAACTCTCAGATTTCATCAAAAATATCTTACTTTGTGTTCTGAAGATGAACGAAGGTCTTACGCGGTTGGAACAACATGAGGGTGAGTAATTACTGACAGAATTTTCATTTTTGGGTGAACTAACCCTTTAAAGAAATAATGAATTTCAATATAAAAATGTTAATGATTAATCGATAGTCGATCGTTAATTCTCCCGACGATCGACTAAGAAAATTTAACCGAATGCCCATCCCTACATGAAACACATTAAAATTAAGGGTGTCACTATTTTGATTTTAAATCGAAATCGATCGAAATTAATGCTCAATCTCGATCATCGAATCAAAAAATGGAATCATCGATGCTGCCACGCCCCATATGTCATGTCAGCTCGGCTTGTCTGTAATGGATAAAACTCCTTTTCTAGAGAATATTGAAACCTTTATTTTAAAACGCATTGCAACCCGCACAGCGAGAGCATCATAGCTCGTCTGAGCGAGCTGGCTGTGCTGCCTGCGGCAACTGCACGAACCTATGGCGAGTTAGCAGTGGCGTGCGGTCCATGGGAGCACTTGGCGCCCTGCCAACCTCGAGCGCGCCAATTTGGACGCGGCTGAAGTGTATAAATTCAGAGAAAACTCGCCAAAGGACTTTAGGTTTAAATCGACTGAAGCGAAGTACCTGATATGAGCGAAATAGAACGGCAAGGCAACACAGTACTCGTTCCCGATCTCTAAGGGAACCGAGGTTACGCAGTTCTCTCGTACTGCGTTGCAAACGCTGTGGGAACTCAATTTAAAACGCCGTGCTATTCGCCTGTGACTGCTCTGAGGAGTCCAGGGAGCCCCGGGACTGTAATAGGTTATATTGTTTAAGTTTCCAATTGACTTAAGATATAAGTTATTGTTACATTATGTTGTTAATAAACGTTTTAAATTTGACAATGTAGTGTGTGGTACATTGCAACAAAGGTCAGATATTATATTGCATAAAAGTCTAAAAATGACATAGCTTGTGCTTTCAATTTTTTTTTTTTTTTTCAAAGAATCGAATCGAACCGTGACTTTAGAATCGAAAATGTAATCGAATCGAGGATTTGGAGAATCGTGACACCCTTAATTAAAATAATTCAAAAATCCATGTCATGACATCTTTCAATTTTAATAGGCCTAATATTTCACTGTTTTTGCTGTATTTTGGATCAAATAAATGCAGCCTTGGTGAGCAGAAGAAGACTCTTTCAGAAACAACAAAAAATCTTACCAACCCTGAGCCTAGAGACCTGAAGACCCCAGAGGAGTCTTTTAATAATGTACACTTCACTGACATGCACAGTCAGCCTAGATAATGTGTTCACTGGCAAAAAAACAACTGTTGATTCTTAGTAAAGCATCAAGAGCAGAAGTTTCGTGCATTCGTCAAAACCTTACACTGATGAGTTCGAGACCACAGTGTACGGCCGACCAGAGATGTTTGTTTGCTCAGATTATAAACGCTCATCTGCCTGGACAAGATATGGCAAGATATCTCTGCCTGTGTGGCTTGAGTTCTTCTCCAAATCATCTCACTGGAGACAGGGAAAGACCAGGAAAAGAACTGCGGTCGCTGAGACTCTCAGAAATGTTTACATGGATCTAGGGCTGCCCCCAAATAGTCAACTAAACGTTAGTCGATATGAAGAGGGCTTGGTCGAATACATTTTCATTAGTCGGTTAGCAGCAAAAAATATCACGTGAAAAAATTACGCAATCAGGGGCTGCTGTTACGAACTGCTCCGAGACACGAAGGTGGCGATCCAAATGCAGCTTTATTGGCTGGGGCAATCCAGAGGCGTAATCCAAAGTACAGGCTAGGGTCATACACAGGCAGGCAGTCAGAACAAAGAAACAAACAAAAACAAACAGGCAGGGACCAGAGGCAAGAGAGTAATCCAGGGACCAGAGGCAAGAGAGTAATCCAGGAAACAGGGCAAGATAACCAGAAACCAAGAGACAAGACAACCAGGAGAATGCTCAGTAATGCAGTGTAACACTTAAACAAGACTTCGCGGTGAGTGAATGAATGAACAAGGTATATATAGACTGAGACTAACAGGATGATAAGACAAAGGTGAATGCAATCAGTGAATGAGGTACAGGTGAATGTGATAAGTGATAATGAGTCCAGGCAGTGCGTTCTGGGAAATGTAGTTTGAGAGTGAATCATGATAGTCTGGTGTGGAGTGCCCTCTGGTGGCTTTCAAGGGCACTCCAGCTGGTGACCGTTACATAGCCCCCCCTCAAAGGAGCGGCTTCCAGACGCTCTAAACTTGTCCAGGAGGGAGGTGGAGCGGAGGCGGAACCCGGGGGCAGGATGGAGGGCCAGGCCCGTGGAGCGGAAGAGGACCTGGAGACTGTGGCAAGACGGGAGGCCAGGGTGGAGCAGGCTGTGCAGGCGACCACGGCAGAGACGACCCCCTGGGCGGCCACGGCGGAGACGACCCCCTGGGCGGCCACGGCGGAGACGACCCCTCGGGCGGCCATGGCTCAGGCACTGGAACTGGCACCAACGGCTCAGGCACTGGAACTGGCACCAACGGCTCAGGCACTGGAACTGGCATCAACGGCTCAGGCACTGGAACAGGAACTGGCACCACCGGCTCAGGCACAGGCACCACCGGCTCAGGCACTGGAACAGACACTGGCTCCGGCTCAGGAACAGACACTGGCTCCGGCTCAGGAACAGACACTGGCTCCGGCTCAGGAACAGACACTGGCTCCGGCTCAGGAACAGACACTGGCTCCGGCTCAGGAACAGACACTGGCTCCGGCTCAGGAACAGACACTGGCTCCGGCTCAGGAACAGACACTGGCTCCGGCTCAGGAACAGACACTGGCTCCGGCTCAGGAACAGACACAGGAACAGACGATGCGGTGGCCATCTTGTCCGAAGACACAGGCGTGGAGTCGGCCAGCTTGTCCGAAGACACAGGCGTGGAGTCGGCCATCTTGTCCGAAGACACAGGCGTGGAGTCGGCCATCTTGTCCGAAGACACAGGCGTGGAGTCGGCCATCTTGTCCGAAGACACAGGCGTGGAGTCGGCCATCTTGTCCGAAGACACAGGCGTGGAGTCGGCCATCTTGTCCGAAGACACAGGCGTGGAGTCGGCCCGGCTGGACTGGCGTGAAGTGCGGGCTCGGCTGGACTGGCGTGAAGTGCGGGCTCGGCTCGACTGGCGTGAAGTGCGGGCTCGGCTGGACTGGCGTGAAGTGCGGGCTCGGCTGGACTGGCGTGAAGTCCAGGCTCTACTGGACTGTTGTGAAGTGCAGGCTCTGCTGGACTGGCGTGAAGTGCAGGCTGTGACATGGGGTGCCACGGCAGGAAGCTCTCCAGACATCTGGAGAGTGCCTCTCTCCAATCCAGACCGGAGAGATCAGGGAGCTCTCTCGGGTCGACCTCTTTAGCCCCCAGCCGGTAACACAACTTAATTGCTTCATCACCCAGAGAGCAAGAGGAAGCGAGAGGAACAAACCCCCAGGTGTACTGGAACAGATCGAGGCTATCCAGGGCCAAGGCCGCGATCTGTCCAGCGAACTCCCGGCTCATGCTGGGAAGATCAGGCGAGATCCGTACTGCTGGATTGCAGGAGGTCAAAGCTGCTGGATCTGGGTGTGGCGAAGTCTTCTGTTACGAACTGCTCCGAGACACGAAGGTGGCGATCCAAATGCAGCTTTATTGGCTGGGGCAATCCAGAGGCGTAATCCAAAGTACAGGCTAGGGTCATACACAGGCAGGCAGTCAGAACATAGAAACAAACAAAAACAAACAAAAACAAATACAAACAATGTAGTTTGAGAGTGAATCATGATTGTCTGGTGTGGAGTGCCCTCTGGTGGCTTTCAAGGGCACTCCAGCTGGTGACCGTTACAGCTGCGATGTGATCATGACAGCATTAGCCCTGCAGAGGAGGGTGAGCCCGAACCGAAAAAGGAAAAGCAGGCCGAGATATCCATGCTGATGGCCATTGATGAGGAGGAGCATGCAGAAGAGAAGGATGAACTAAAAATGTACTTGGCAGATAAAACAAAGGTTGATTCGGGACCATTGGCATGGTGGCAAAAAAATGAACATCGATATCCAAAGCTCGCTAAAGCAGCTAAACGCCTCAACTGTATCCCTTCCACATCCACTCCATCAGAGCGCATCTTTTCAAAGGCCGGCTTCATTGTGAACAAGTCGAAAAGCTCCCTTCTTCCCAACAATGTGGACAAGCTGGTGTTCCTCTCACATAATATGAAAAAAATAAAATCGAATTGAAAGCTTAGGTAAAAATGCTTAATTTCCTTTTTGTAGTGTTTCTGTTTGCTATCTGTTAGGCTATATAAAAAAAAACGGGTATTTTTATAACGGGTAGGCTATACAAATAAATAAATACATATTTTTATTTATTCGTTTTTATATAATGCAGAAGTTGTTTTTTATTCTGTAAGAAAAATTAGTCTGATGTTTGCAATTTGTTGTTTCAGGTCAAGACTCATCCGTCGTCTTAATGGCAGTTTGCGGCTTTGCTCTGATATTTTTGATTTGTATTAGTGTTCTTTAAATTATTTGTTCCACATTTTGTCTTAAATATAGTTGTTCTAAACAATTTAATCAAATACTTAGGCTGTTGATTTGTTTGCCGCCTTCTTTTTTATTCTAAGTTTTGGCGTTGTGCGATGTGCCATGTGCATTTATTAAATTGCTCGTTTTTGTTAATTTTCCTTTTGAACAATATAAAAATTATATTATTTTTCCACTGTATTTTTATACCAAACAGCGTTTTTGCTACAGTATTTTTTATTTTTTTTTGCCTTGTTTTGTACTAGGCCTAAGTTACTAATAAGTTTATTTAATTTATTTTAAAGAACGAATTTTAGTTTATTTTATTCAAAACTTTTTTTCTTTTTTTTTTGATATGTAACTGTTACAGTTTGTATTTTTGATAATAAATTATTAAAATGCACAGGCAGTCTGATTGCTGTTTTTATGTTATAATTAGCCTATAACGTTCCGGCCACTGATTTTTGTGTCCGTAAGCGCTGTATACTTTAAACGCTTTACTATTCAGTTTTAAGCGCTTAATTTTCATTTTGAACGCGCTAATATCATGCTTTAGCATTTTCTGTCATATGGAAGTGTTAAACTTCAACTTGGACTATACCTTTTCTTGTATATACGCAAGTTTTTATATTAATATCATAAATGAACGATTATTCGACTAATCACTAAAATGCAGGAGTGTTAGTCGACTAGGAATATCTTTAGTCGGGGGCAGCCCTACATGGATAATTTATGCCCCACTTGCCAAAGTGGGGGGGGGGTGCGGTAATGGGTTAATAATAATAATATTATAACTTAAACTATAGGCCTAACAACAGTATTTAGGTATTACTTGATAGCGCTGAGACCGCCAGACTTGGTAGCGCTGAGACCACCGGACCTGGTAGCGCTGAGACCACCGGACCTGGTAGCGCTGAGACCACCGGACCTGGTAGCGCTGAGACCACCGGACCTGGTTGGTAGCGCTGAGACCACCGGACCTGGTTGGTAGCGCTGAGACCACCGGAGCTGGTTGGTAGCGCTGAGACCACCGGACCTGGTAGCGCCGAGACCACCGGACCTGGTTGGTAGCGCTGAGACCACCGGACCTGGTTGGTAGCGCTGAGACCACCGGACCTGGTTGGTAGCGCTGAGACCACCGGACCTGGTTGGTAGCGCTGAGACCACCGGACCTGGTTGGTAGCGCTGAGACCACCGGACCTGGTAGCGCCGAGACCACCGGACCTGGTTGGTAGCGCTGAGACCACCGGACCTGGTTGGTAGCGCTGAGACCACCGGAGCTGGTTGGTAGCGATGAGACCATCGGCCTTGGTAGCGCTGAGAACACTTGACTGACCTCAGTTGTGAATTACTCACACTATTTGTTAGTCTCCTCCACATTGGAACTGGTCTAATCCAGGAGATCCATAACGAACCAAGGTCTTTGGCTGACGGAACCCGGTGTATAAATCTGATAAACTGATAAATCCAGCCAAGGGCAAGGAAGGCAAACAACTGACAAAAATCACACAAGTCACATCCATAGAGGGACAACATCAGACAAAGAAAATGAGAAACACTGGGGCATTTATTAGGGTGGGGTATTGACAAATTTCACAATTCGATCCGATTTCGATTCACAAGCTTGCAATTCGATTCGATTTCGATTCGATTCAATATTGATTATTTTGGATATCAGGTACAATACATGGCAAATTTTCTCAAGGAAAACAAATCTCTTAACTAATGATGTAAACTATGGGAGTTAGTTGTAGCCTACTAGGCTTCATTAGCCTACTATAATATTGGAGATAAAAATGAACTGATTTGTATACAATCACTTAAATTACACTTTTATTTATTTTTATAATTAAATAGTTATATGAAATATAAACATTTAAATGGTGGCTGTCATAAAAACCTGCCAGATTTATAAAAATTTATAAAAATAAATTTATAAAAAATGTTAATGAATATGTAATATGGTGCATATATTTAGCAAAATGCTCTGCTCTAGAGTTAATATTTCTAGCTGACTTACAGAGTTTATGGTCACTGGATGTGTTTTTTCTTTTTTTTAAATCATAGAATTTTTATTGTTGCAAACTGCTTTTTTACATTTTATACCACCCCACCCCATAAACAACCCTACTCAGCCCCAACAAAGCAATCCGCAATCTGATAAACAGGACATCTGAAGATCGAAAAAAAAATTGAGATGGTATTAGTACAAAAAAAAAAAAAAAAAACACACACACACACACACACACACACACACACACACACACACACACACACACACACACACACATACCTCTGATATTGTACTTAATTTTTTCAAGTTTTAAACAAAAGGCCAAATCTTTGAGCCACACTGAAAAAGAAGGGGGTTGTGGGGAGGTCCAAGATAACAGTATTCTGCGCCTAGCGAGGAGAGATGCAAAAGCTACGGCATCGGCCTGTCTACAGCGTGGTAACTGGTATTATTAAGGCAGAAGAGAAGCTCATGTGCGCTCCACGCTGCTGCTGCTCGAGCTGAGCCAGAACGATCTCACGCCACAGCACCAAAACGGTAGGCTATTTGTTTTTGAATTTCGTAAGAAATATTTCATATCAATAGTAACAAAGCACAAATATTATTGCGATTTATTGCATGGGATGTGCGCTACAATGTTACATTCATTCCTCAACTGAAAACAGGATGCCTAATCGATTCTTGGGATTTAAGAATGGATATCGGTTCGTAAAAATGAGAATCGATTAAAATCGAGAAATCAATCTTTTTTACCCAGCCCTAGTATTTATAGACAAGATAACAAGGGCCTGACGAGGAACAAGTGAAGTTGATTTGTTGTCATGGAAAATAACAAGGATAACTATGGCGACAAACAAGGGTTGCTATGGGAACAAACAAGGTAACATTACAAAACAGGGAAACACACCAAAAAAAAAAAAAAAAAAAAAAAAATCGCTGATTTAACACCATAACAAAAAACAAAGGATGTTAAAATTCATCCAGCTGATCTGTATGTTTCTGTTTGTGTTCTTTGATCTCTCAGTCTCCTCTAGATGAAAAAGTAGCACCACATGTGGAATCATTGAACTTCATCACTTCTATCGGCTGTGGCATCTCCATGTTTTTTCTGTCCGTCGCTCTGTTCATGCATTTCCTGTTACGGTAGAGTATTTTAAAATATAACCAGGGCTGGGAATCGATTAAAATATTTTTACTAATAAATACTATACCAGCTCAGTAGGGCTATTACAAACAGAAGTCTACTACAGAGAAATTTCACGTTATTTGAGCGGACTTTGCTTTTCCAGTGCGTGATCGGTACATGATTGGAGCGTTTGGGCCGTGAACGACAGAGCAGAAAACGCAGCGCAAACACGGAGCGGAACACTGAGCAGAGAGCGGAGCAGCGCGCCGACACACACGCACAGAACGGAGAGCACGGCTCACACAGAACGGAAAAAACCTGCTCGTGAAACCTGATCGCAGAACACGGATGGGCGGCATATATTCGGCTTATATTTTCGGCCTTTTTTCTCTTTCGGCCAAAAAACGAAAATGCCATTCGGCGGCCGAAAATTCGGTGCATCCAGCTTCAAACCAACTGGTATGGTATTTGAATTCAGCTTTGCTAATTGTACACAGCATCTTTGTTTTGTCAAACGTTCCATCAGGCAACTTTTTAAATACAAACATTCCTCCTAAAACTCCATCCTTGTACTTCTCCATCATGACAAGGTGACGTGGTTCGGCACAGTCGCAATAGCAGCCGCAACAGAAAGTCATTAAAACGAGGCAAAAAAAAAGTGCTGCGTTAATTACGTTATTTTTTTTTAACATCTCAAATTAATTGCAAAGATTAACGCGTTAATTCCCCCAGCCCTAATATATATATATGTGTGTATGTGTGTGTGTGTGTGTATATATATCTCCTGGATGGGAAGGATAACTCTGGGAGTTGGAAGGGGTGTGTCGCGATTCTGCCTTCTTGCACCGCGAGTATTTCGGTTTCATATCGCATATCGTTACAGCCCTACTGAATCATAATCATAAACTGTTCGCTCGTTGGCCAGAGGAGAAATGGCCCCAACTGAGCCTGGTTTCTCCCAAAGTTTTTTCTCCATTCTGTCACTGATGGAGTTTTGGTTCCTTGCCACTGTTGCCTTGGCTTTTGGCTAGTTTAGTTGGGGACATTTAATATTCAACAATATTATTGATCTGCCTTACTTAAGGTGGACGATGACGCAATTTTCTTCTAGAAACAAACTTTGTTGTATTATTTTTATGTTATCACTGTGAAGCTGCTTTGATACAATCTGTATTGTAAAAAGCGCTATATAAATAAAGGTGACTTGACTTGACTTGACTTGACTTGACTTGACTATCCAGTTAGGCTATATTTTACATTTGATTCCTTTATGTCAGACCTACCCAATTCATGCAAATCATATTTCATATTAAAGGGACACTAGGCAAGTCTGAGTGTTTTTTCTCTACGAAGCTCCCCCTAGTGTCTGGTAGTAAATGCTTTTAAACACTCTGTCGTTAAAACGAACTGTTGTTGTCCCTCCCCCCTCGCCACGAGCAACCCAGCTGATAAGCAGAGGAACAAGCAGAGGAACCGTCTATTTCAAAACCAGTTATGTCTACCGAGGCAAGTAAAGCAATACTTTCTTTCCAACTGATGGCGATTTATTTTATTTTATTGTGTTGTCATGCATACTAGCATTTTTACCGGGAACGAACGATATGAATGAGGCGAACTACTGCTTTCATGTTTGTTTGTTTTTGAGAGAATGGGCATGAGCATAAAAAAAATATATATCGGAGGCTAATATTTGTCTAAAGTTATATTAGCAAGGTCTATAAGTTCATCTGGTAGAATGATGGTTTACCTTTGCTTGTCTAAGAAAACATCAGAACGTTCTTTCTAGCTCGTTCATGATATGTGCAACATTTTGCGCGTCTGATAATGCCTATTATCAGACGCGTTGACTTAGTGACATAAAATAAAAGTATAAGTTACACAAATAAAACTGACAGAGGAATGGCCAAACAACTACAGAAATCAAACGTGTTTGCTAATGACAATGCTAACATCAAAGTTATAGTATCTAGCGTACTAGTAAGCCCGTAACAGACAGCGATCATAATAAAAACCTTTACAGACAATAGCAAACATCCTGAGGTCGCAATTACTTGAAATTTAAATATTAAACACAGTTTATTCCAAAGATACTTACAAGTGCAATAGCAAGAAGGCCAGGTCAGCATCCGTTTTGCAGGCTTTTGTTTCTCTCAGTTCTCGCCATTCTGAAAAAGCCGGTCCGATATTTACTCGAGTCTGACTTCTTGCTCGGTCAGTCTCCCGTTTCCTCTTTCGTTGGTCCTCCGACAAAGATTTCCTAGCTTTCTGCTTCTTTTTTTACAGGCTCAGCCATAACTCAATCTATCGTTGCCCGTTGCTTATACATAGCCGGTGCTTGAATGGGGGCGTGTACGTGTGTAGTGCCGTCAAGCAATTCATTACATCACGAGACCTGATATCACGCAATACTTCCTGACGGCGAGGCCGCCGACCCGCCGGCCCAAAGTTGCAAGTGAGTTTTTTCCGCTCTCGGGCACCAGGGGGGTGCGAAAAAACACATTTCAACCCGAAATAAGTAATATAACCATTCCACTGACTCCGAAGCTGTTCAGTTAAGGTTAAAAAGTTACCTAGTGTCCCTTTAAAGACATGGACTGTTTTTGTTTTTGCATACCTCCTAACAAAAAAAGAAAAGAAATATTGTCACAGATTTTTATCATAATAATATAATATTTTATAATAAATCCTTAGACTTTTCTAATGATTTATACTCATAGGCTGCCTGCAGCTAACCTTGCCGTTTTTCATAAAATAAGTTCTCTGTAAAATAAAAATATTATTATTATTTTCTTATTATTATGTTAGATTTATTTTTAAATATTTATTTTATTTTAGATAATGAAAGTGTTATAACAATATTAATATTTATTTTTGTTTAATATTTTCATTTAGCAATAATAATAATAATAATAATAATGATAATGATAATGATAATAATAATAATAATTATTATTATTATTATTATAAAGACATTAATATATAAAAACAAAATTTTGGGGCAAATTGTGCAGCCCTACAAACAAACAAGCACAACATTTTTACATATATTTATTTAATTTGTTTAAAAAAAAAAAAAAAATCTCCAAATCGTGCAGCTCTAGTGAATACTCTCCAAAAAAGCATTTTGTAATTTTTGTGCGTGTGCGTTGAAGCTCTAGTTTGAGGGATTGAAATCATGGGATCAAATATCTGTGACAAATATATGTGATGATCATTACTGAAACTCTCTGTTATTGTGGGAGGATTGAATTGTGCTGAATATCAGTGATATTAGATTTATCCTGCTGTCCTGTTTGTTTGAGCACGCGTGTCAGAGAGACACAAACTACTCTCAACCTCTATTAGAGAACAAATTTACATCTTCAGGTTGAAATTAAAGTCACACGCCTATGGAGTCAGATATTTCCTTGTTCACACACTCGGATGTGGAACATATTTGGTTATTGAATATGTTGCCACGCAAACACTGTCAAAATCAGCTAATGACTTCTGCATTATTTAATGTGGCTTTAATGCGTTATATCTCTGAGAGCCTCTCATGTGATTGTAATGAAGATAGTACAATTTCCTCATCATGATGGTCTTTCAGTGGCTCCAAAAACATTTTTTCAAATTAATCAAACGTGTAAATATGTGAATATCATTCATTAGGTGACAAAATATCACAGCAAGTGCCATATACTGAAAGGAAAGACAGTCACAAACTTTATAAACAACACATAAAATTATTATTTTTCTGTTAAAACAACATTTTCTGTATGGGAGTCTGAATTTAACTATAGCAAAATAATCTAAATATTGTCCAATAAATATAAATATTACCTAATAATAAAGGTTATGCTTTCATTGGCATCTTGTTTCTACTATTATTAAAGGGGTGGTTTACTGCCTTTTTTCTTTGCTTGATTGTGTTTATGGGCTGCAATATAACATGTCTTCGTGTTTCGTTTGTTAAAAAACGCCTTATTTTTCCAAAATTTCACCTTTATTGTAAGCCGCTTCCTCCTCTGTCATTTGAACGACCGGTTGACTTCCTGAGTCTATGAAACCACTCCCTCAGAAAGTGGCAATGAGCTCAGATTGGTTAGTTCGGCCGGTGTGTTGTAATTGGCTAAACTGCGTCCGGAATCTTCACGCCCATTACCTTTACGGGCGACAGTTGCATGTGCTGCAAATGTAATGGTGTCAATATTGCCTCATCAGTTTGAGCCAGAATCAGACCCAGAGAGCGGTGATGAAGAGAGTCAAGCAGAACCTCCGCAAACACGGCTCTTACTAAACGTTTCTGAATGGTAATTTTTTTTAATTATTATTATTTTCTCAAAGAATTTCCATACGCTGTTAACGTTACTTGAAAATGCTACTGCTGTTTGTTAGCTTTTGAGATGCGCTTTCCCCCTGGTTAAACATTTGATATAACTGAATACATGACTGAGTAATACCGTTTTTTAAAGATATTGTTTTATTGATAGAATGAACAACCGTTTAACTATTCACAAAACTTAGTAGTTTACTCAGTTTGTCGTTTTCTTTAGGTGTACATGTGATAACAGCAGCTGAAGTTCGCTGTTGCGATAATTTTTTGAAGTTTGTACACGTTTCTTATACACACAAAATAACATCGAACTAACTAGCTCTTATAACCAAACAGCTTTGGCATTGGTTTGCGTTCTTGATCAAATAAAAAAAATTACGTCATAAAGTATACATGGAAAATACGTTTACAAAATTTGTACATATTACAAATTCGGGTCCAAAATGTTTATACGCATCTGTCATATACTAAAGCCAGCGCTGGCATTTGTTTACATCCTTGATAAAACTAAAACAGTACGTCTTAAAATATACAGGCAAATACATTTAAAATGATTAAATCTTACTTGCAGGTTGTGGCCCAACAACTGCTGCCTCTGGTTTTAAAGCTGTAACTGCTTCATGTTGTAGTAATAGTTTCTTGTTGAATCCGGCATTGAACTCGTGTTGATTCTGGAAGCTGTCTTCCGTAAAATGCGCAGCACAGAGAGCTAAACTACGATTGTAATTGTCAGGAACATAATCAAACTTAAATTTTAACCATTGTTGACGAACTACAGCGTCTGTAGGAAGCCTGAACACAGAAGACCTGACGGCTACAGCTCTCCACTATAACTCCTCCTCTTCGACAGCAGAACATGTTCCGGAGGGAGGGTTGATGTAAATGTATGGGTTAGTTACGTATAAAACCCGGGAAGTATCTCGTTGTAGTCCCATTCGAGTCGTTTTTGTAGGCATTAAACTTCCTGATTTTTAAAAGACAATATCTCCGCTTACGTTGAACTTTCAGCGCAGCAACTTTGCAGATACTGTTCATGCAACAACAGCAACATTACACAGTATTTAAAATGAAAAAAGTGAAATAGCAATCAACCACCCCTTTAAATATAATTCTATACATAGTTCTCTGTGAACAAATGTGACTTGATAAACTGGACATGAAAGTAAAGGAATACTGAAATTCACAGTTAAAGCCTCAATAAACATGATTTGCATGTTTGCAAAGTAACTGTATGTCATTGTTCCAGCGGTTCTGAGCTGCAAATCATAATCGTACGGCTTCATATGTGAATGGATGAAACTCTCTCTCCTCTTGGACTGTGGACTTAACATCTCAAGAATGAAATAAGAAAATTCTTTAAGATTTACAACCATCTGTAGAAAAGAAAACTCAACTCTCGTGTCTCTCTCAGGCTGTTTTGGAGAATTATGTCTCGACAAAAGCAAAATTTGCTGTGGCTGATGATCGTCTGTTGTGCTTCATGCCAGATAAGTATGTTGCTCTCAGTGGTGGACACTATTAACAAAGTATTTTTACTTTATTACAGTACTTAAGTATATTTATCAGTATCATCAGTAAAATCATATATTTCATATATTAGGCCTAAAAAAAAAATTTGTTTGGTTCCGGTTTCCGACCGACCCTGTCAATTTATGTGCGGCCCAAATTTATTTTATGAGACTGGGGAAGAACGGTCTTTCACACATCGTTAATTAAATTACAGTTTCCTTTAAATGCTGTTTTACACTTAAGTAATCCGTTAAAAACCATTAAGTATTGCATCAAAACCCTTTAACTGTCAATTCCTAAAGTGAGCTATAACTTAAGGTTTGGAAATCGTAACATTAAGAGAAACACGGGGGGGGAGTCAACAATATATCGCGGAACAGAGAGGGCACTGACAACATGCTGACAGACAGGACATAGTTAACATTACCAGCTTACTTTTAATATAAAACAAAGTCTCATTTGGTTATTTCACCTTTCAAATGTGGTCATTTTTTAAAGAAATGTAAACAATAAATACCGTTTTGTGGCTCTTGAATGTGTCGAACAGATCGCTGTAAGTTAGATCATCAGTTAAAACTAACTGATCGTCTCTTGCTTCTAGTTAATTTATAGCATCAAAATCAAATAAACCACATAAATGAACATAACAAAGAATGTTGTTTGACTACAAAAAGATGTCTGTACACTCCGTTTTTCAAGTTCAAATCCTCCATGTTAATCTACTATGAGATCGCCTGTCAAACTCCCGCGAAGGCTTTTTGTGTGTGTGTGCGTTTTGCGTGTCTATGGCAACAACAGACTTTAAACGGGAATACAGAATCACTGTCGTAAAAGTTTGATTCGCCCGCGTAAATTAGTAATATCAAATACAGTAGCGTAACTTTAGCCTAGTCCATATCAACATATTATTCTTTCTTTTGCAATGATGGACATGTGTAACGTGATAATTATTTGCCCATGCAACACTAGCATGTCAACCAAAATTGTAAAATTGGGTTTAAAAACATTTGAAACCGTGCTTCAAGAAGTCAAAAAATGCTCTTGTAGATTCGTATCAGCTGCCGGCAAAGTCGACAGAGCTGAGAAATGGACAGACCTAGCAAGCGATGTGGTGTCGACACCAACTCACCAGCTTGGTTCGGTTGTCAGTGGTGTGACGTCCTTATTTCAGTTCAGGTATTTAGTGAGCAGAGTCAATGGCTGCCATACGTTTCCTTAAGTTCAACGGTTTGAATTGTTACATTTTATTTTGAAGATTTTCTGAGATTTGTATTGAGGTTAAAACTATTAAAGATATTAGATGAAACATTGCTTGAGATGTCTGGTTTTTAGTAGAAAAAAGTACCGGTACACACATTTAAAATCAGCGCGCGTGTGTGTGTGCGTGTAAAACTGCCACTGGAGGAAAAAAAAAAATAAATAAAATAAAAAAAAATCCCTACCGACCCATGACCTCAACTGACAACCAACCGGAACCAAACTTTTTTTTTTTTTAGGCCTTATCAATATTTATCAGTACTTCATCTGAGTATTTTTATTTTGGAAAAACTTTTACTTCACTGCATCCCAAAGCATTAAATCGTACATTTTTACTACATCACATAAAAACATGTTGCTCCTCGTTATTTTGAACTGAAAAAGTTGTCACAAGCTCATCTGATTGCATCTGTTCTCGAGTCAACAACTCTCTTATTCAACTGATCCGGTCAGAGTGAACCTCAAGTTATCGATTCACTGAATTCACTAGACTGACTTGAAATGAGCCGTGAACAGGAGCTTGAGTGTGCTTGTGACTGATAGATTGAGAAATAAGTTACTAATGCTGAATTTTAGGATTTATTACTGTAAATGATAATCATATTTAGGCTTTTCAGACTGTCATTTGTGAATGTAAACTAAATCAAACTGTATGAAATGCTTGAATGTGAACACGTCCATATTTGTGTATTACCATCTGAATGGGGAAGGTTTTAGGTAAAAATTAAACATAAAATAAAAAATGAATGCACGCACATCTTCCCTGCTGCTGTAGCAGATTCAAATTATGCAAAACTAGTGGTTACATAGTGTTCTTCTCAAAATGTAAACACATTTTGAACTGTTACATCTGTTTTTACATTTTATGTTTATCGTAGGGCTGGGCGATATGTAAAAAATATTTGATTGATAAATCGTCTTAAAAAATATAATATCTGATTATCACGAGGAGAACTGTTGAATACAATTGAACGGAACAGAACCCACTTTGGTGATTCTAAGAATAATAAATGCATGTTGATGACATAGTAATGTGTCATGCCTATTTTTTTTCACAAGGTCCGATGTTTCCCTTTCTTTTTGCCGTAACCGCCTGATTTAATGATGTTTAATTTCCTACTTATGTGTAACACTGTTTTTAAAATCTGTTAATACCATTTTTTTCTAATGAACTTTTATTAAACTGCAGACCAAAATAAAATAGGTCTACTTGACACTATTTTTTTTTTAAATGGGAGATATCTCTGCTATTCCAAATTAATAGGATACAGTTTAATTTTTTCGTCTGCAGAACAAAATAAATTGCATAAAAATGAATAGCAACTTAGGAATAAAAAAAACATCATATAAAAGATCAAGAAATCCAGAAAAAAATATTTAACAAAATTACGAAAGTAAGGATGAATGATGTTTGACAGGGAACACATCTCAAAATCGCATGCACCGAACAGGCAAATACAATTAGGCTAATTACAAAACTTCAGCGAGTGATTTTCTTTTTCTTTTGTTCTTTGATCAACATTAATGGTGGCAGCGAGTATTGGCTGTCAATGCATGGATTCAGTAGGCATACTGTTTTACTTTCTTAACAATTTAAGGCAAAAACAATTTTTGTTTACGGGGATATTTTAACATAATTATGCATGTATTTTTTTCCATGAACTATATGAAAGGCGGCTCTCTGTGCGCGCTTTGGATGTGTGTGCAGCACAGAAAACAGCACACATGCAGAAGTGTTCTCTTGTTTCTTGCGTTAAAAGAATGCTATCAAGAATAATCGATTTTCTATTCCTAACCCTATAACTAGCCTATAGAAAATATTTCATTCATGCTATTGCATGTGAATAAATATACTATATTGGCAAAAGTATTGGGACACCCCTGCAAATCATTGAATTCAGGTGTTCCAATCACTTCCACGGCCACAGTTGTATAAAATAAAGCACCTAGGCATGCAGACGCTTCTACAAAAATTTGTGAAAGAATGGGTCGCTCTCAGGAGCTCAGGCCATCCTTAAAAATATTTTGGTTTGCAGTAACAGCAAAAAAAAAAAAAAAAAAAAGGGTCGGTAGGTAGGTCTATTTTTTTTTTTTTTTTTTTTCAAGATTCAAATGTTTTCAAATGTAAAAAAAAAAAAAACTACAATTTTGGTCATGGTGGGTATGAATGGTAGGTATGAATTTGCATATTAGCACATTTGCATATCGTGACATCACTGACAGTTTTTCCAGAACTTCGTGCCAAGTTAAAGTGGTGTCGAGAAAAAAAGAGAAAGATTGAGAAAAAATATATATATTTTTATCAACTAACTAAACTGAACACCAAAGAACAATATTAACTATTGAGCGGAGGTGACGCATTCATGTAACATGTAAGGGTGGCGCTGCCAATAACGCATCTAAAAGCTGTCACAAAGAACCGGCAAAAGTAATGTTTATGAATATGTCAAATATAGCAAGGAGACATTTCAATTGTTTATTAATAAAGAAGTGTTTTCTGTGTCAGTGTCGGCTGCAAAGATGAAGTTGACGATGAGTAGGAGTATTAAAATGAGTATTCTTTTATTAGGGTATCTGTACTTTTACTCAAGTACTTGACTTATATACCTTCTTCACCACTGGTTGCTTTAAAAAATGCATTTATCAACTTAAAGAGTTGATAATACCAATGAAAAAAAAGTTCATAATACCAATGATTATGCTGTTTGATTCACATTAGAAAACAAATGAAAAAAAAAAATTTGTTTGATTAAAAAAAATGATTAAAAAAAGATTGTAACAGTTGGCATTTAAATTTCGACATATAAACTTGTTATACATTGTTACATAATAGCATTATAAATTATTGTCTTTATGCAGTCTATTCAGAAAACCTGAACATTCAAGTCTTGACAGATGGATGTTTCTGGAACTCAAGTACCTCAATAAATCAAGGTAGATGTTAAATATACTGCTAACATGACTGTGTGAATATTACATATTTGTTGTCTGACAGCACTTGTGCAGACTGGCAAACTCATTGAGGTAATTTCTGTTTTGTTTTGTGTTTCAGCTATAAATCTGACATGTCAATCAGTTGATGATACAATAAGTGTTCATGTAATGAATGTTAAACTAAACATCTCTTCCCTGGGTAAAACTTCTATATATTTTATCTATAAACTGTTCTCGAGTTCAACACTTCCTTAAATGTATTTTTTCAACAAAAAACTGTTTCAGGACAGTGCAAAACATACAATTTCAGCATAACAAAGCAAGGGGATCAATATGGAGTTAGAATGAATGAGATTGAAGACATAAATAAGACATTTTTACTGGATGCTAATAATGGATGTTATCTATGGGATCCAGCCGGTGAGTGTCATCCTACAATAGACGCAGTGCTAGTGTTGAAGGTTGTGGTTTTGTTGTTGTTCCAGGGTCCACAACATACATCCCCCCTTTTTTGTATCAGAAATTAGCTGTTTACATACAAATACATCATAAATAATCATGTTATCCTACCACCCACCCCCAGTCCATGACGTTTTTAAAACCTAGAAACGCCCCTGGTTGTTGGCACACTTTGAAGTAGGGCTGGGCGATATGGCTGAAAACTGTATCACGATATAAGTGTTTCATATCGGTCGATATCGATAATTATTGAATTTTTTTATAACATATTTAAAATAAGGACCAGTCCAGGAGACAAATATATTACATTTAAAGATTTTTTTATTTTAAACTTAACCTACCTTTGATTATAATCCCATCAGTTATAAAGGCAGAAATGTCAACACGACCATGGAAAACTCAAAAGTCTAAAATCACAATGAACACTTAACAATTATCTCTTAACATTAAGGTGCAAAATTAAAGAATACGTAAGAAATGCTTTATAAAGGGGTGGGCGATATGGCAAAAATATAATATTACGATTTCTTTCTATAAATTCTATAAATCTATTTCTTTCTATTTTCTATAAATTATACATTGATACTTATTAAAGCTATTAATAAAGTTATTAGTCAAGAGCAGTGAGTGATTTTCTCTTTACATTTTGTTGTTTTATTAACATTAAAGGGATAGTTCTCCTAAAAATTCTAATTTTCATAATTTACTCTCTCACGTTGTTTTAAACTCGAATAAGTTTCTTTCTTCTGTTGAAAATAAAAGTTATTTGGAAGAATGACCAACAGTTGATGTACCCCAGTGACTTCCATAGTATATTTTTATGGAAGTCAATGGGGACCAGCTACTGTTTGGATACCCACATTCTTCAAAATATTAATATTAGAAAATATTAGATAATTTTTATTTTTGGGTGAACTATCCCTTTAAGGACAAGCGGCAGCGTGTTTACTATTACTGTCTCTTTAAGAGCTGCGCGCGACGCGTCTATTATACACGCATTTGACAAACAGATTTTCTCTCAATTTTCTCAAGTTTGCTTTTACTTTAGACATATCCGACTAGTTTATGTAAACCTTGTGTGTATATAACAGTATTAGCAAAATAAGACTCGAAAGATAACTTAGTATTCAGGCGCTGGTAGACAGGCTTTTAGTGCATGTGAGCTTCACATGTACGCGCTGAGAAACGCACACGCTAGAACAGCCGCATCAGAACGCGAATAACAGAGAAACTGACGACGGTCTTGCATAATCTGCAGACGACATGGTCTGACTACGGTCAGACTTTAAGTCAGGCGAGCTGACTTTTTCTGTTTTATCTAGTTACTAGAGAGTGAGTGCCTTTGTTCATGCAATCAAACTTGCTTTGCTGGTTGGTTCCAACGAAAAAAAAAAAAATTATCGAACGTTTTATCGAACGCATTTTTTATTGATATTGATTAGGTGTCTATCGCGATACATATCGTTATCGTTTTATCGCCCAGCCCTACTTTGAAGACAAAAAAAAATCAATGACAGTTAGTCACACTTTAACTCCTGTAAAGTATATAGTTGATACTAGTAATATATAACATACATCATATTTATATTTTATTAAGACCATATTAATAGTATGCATAATTAAAAAAGGTAATCTATTAAAAATTAATCGATTTTTGATTCCCAATCCTAGCTAAGATGCAACTAATTTAGAACATTTATAATATAATTCCTTTTTTAATACTTAATACTAAGCCTAACAATTGTATTACAATATTTTTTTTTTATACAATTGTTAGGCTCAGTGCTAATTCAATTTGCTAATTCGGCCCTGGATTTGATAATTATATTAAATTGTGTGTCATGGTCTCTTAAGATTGTTTGGAAATCCCTCCTGTTAATCCTGAAGAGAGATGTAGAAACGCTACATATGATGATCATGTGTGCAGCGGTAAGTCTGTCTTGAGATTTATAAACTACTTTTCAGTTTCACACCCAAAGTTTGATTTCAAAATCAAATGAAATATAGTACAACTGCAACATGTAAACTGACAGCATGTTTCTTTAGTGAATGTTTCCATACAATTTTATGTTAAAATTGACATAAAATTGTCATTTATGTCTGATAAATGTGAACTATGATGAATAAGCATCTAAATATTGTAATGCTGCAACTATGATGTTTATGGATTTATAAATAAGCAACACATATGAATCACTTTAATATTTAAGATTCAATTATTGCACAATTAAATTAAATCCTTATTTATTTCTGTGTTGAAGAGGAAGAAAGAAGCACATACATTATGCGTTTAAACAACACTGAATGGACGTGTGTGACCTGCAATAACAGTGGAACCAGTGCTTCTTCACCACACGTATACAATAAAGATGAAGATTGTTTAGAAGACGAGGATAGATGTGAACCACAACTATACAATATAGATGATGTTTTAGGAGACGGTTTAGAAGACGAGGATGGAGATGTTAATTCCACAAAAGCCTCGTAAGTGTGCGTTTGTCAGTGACATTAAGTAACTATTACAGAATGCCAAGTGATTAAACTGGTTTTGCAGAGACGTCTTGGATTATTTGGATACTCTAATGGAGAAGATGGAAGAAAACAATACAAGGGATGCAAGGCTTGTCGTAGGGAAGGCTATTGGTGTTCTCAAAATACAAGCTAACACCACAGAAACCAAAGACATATGCTACTCTTCAGATCAGAAAATGATCAGCGTAAGGCCTGAAAAAGATTACAATGTCGACCTGGGCTAGGATTATTGATTTATCAATGCTTATTCTTCTTTTCACAGGTTGCTAATTGTCAAAGTTTCCTGAGTAGGAACTTTTCCTGGTCTGTAAAGATTTCCAAGGAGGCCTTTAATAAATCACGTTTGGAAAACAACGGGACTGCATTTCTTGGAGTTCTACGGTTCAATAATATGGGAGACAAGGTACTTGCAATAAAAATACATTTTTAATTCTTTGTTTGACTATTTTAAGGAATGTTTAAGGGATAGCCTATTTGTAATTGCAAAAAAAATTAATTTGACATGTATGCACAGCTCTTTCCCACAGTGACACAAATCTGCTGTATAAATCTTTTATCTTTTAGTAATCATATCCACTTGTGTTATAATGCTAAATTATTTTTGTATCATATGAATTGTTGTTTGAAAAAAGCTGAAGATTCTATTTCTAAAAATTAAATTTGTGTCCGAATGAAAATATTGACATTTTTCTGTGAACTATTCTTTTAAAGTGCCCATATTATGCTATTTTAAAGTTTCATAATGTTGTTTTTGTGGTCTCCTACAACATTTTTTCCATGCATCAAAGATCAAAAATCACTTTCATTTTCTCATAATATACATTCCACATCACCACATTTTTCAATGATTCTCAAACGACTCGTTAGATGAATCAGTCTCTCTAAATCCCTCCTTTCCGCGAGCTGCTCTGCTCTGATTGGCCAGACGGCCCAGTCTGTTGTAAATGGTCGACCGCTTACAGCGCGTGTCAGAAGCTAAACTCCCATTAACATATAACTGAACTTCAGTTTCCTCAGTCCTAAGCGATTGTACACACGGTAAGTAACGTTGACCTCAATTTTAGCATATCAATCCGAGCGCGAGACCAATGATGAAACAATGGAAGAACTAGTTATTCGACCCGATCCTCCATCGCAAGGACGACGTGAGCTAGGGGTGTGCCATATCATACCGGCCACGATAATACCGGTATAAATTTTTACATGATAAAAAAAAGTGTCATCTCGCGATATTACTGATATAGCGACGCAATGACGTATGGCGCATTACGTTCCCTAGCACGCACAACAACAACATCTGTCTGAGCGCGAGAGCAGCAATGACGATTTAGTACCTAAAAAGGAGCTACTTCAATAGTATTTTAATAATTCCCGCAGGTCTACCACTTATAATGCGGGAAATTTCCCCGCAAACATTGATTCAGTTTAGCATGTACATTGTATGAGTAGCCTAAATGAATCCACACAGATTATAAAATCAAATCAATAATTTTAAAACTTACTCCAAGACGCAATTTTACCAACCGCGTGAGTGTTCAGCGGTGCAGCGTCTTCTCTCTCTCGCTCTCAAAATGGGTTGCACAATAGAGGATGGATACCCGACCCGAGCCCGACGGGACCCGTCGGTACCCGACGGGCCGGGCCGGGTTCGGACAGATATTTAGAAATTATGTTCGGGTTCGGGTCGGGCTCGGTCACATCAGCGCGATAAGGCATTGAACATTTTAAATTTAAAACAGCTTATTATGTAGGTAGCCAATGTGCCTGATGCTTTCATTTGATGCAAACGTTCGTTTTTGTGATTAAAATGCATGTAAAATTTTACCATAACATCTGTCTTCCTGTGTGCGCAAATTTCAAATTTGTTTATGCAGCCGTGACAACCAAACACGAGCATGCGCTTGTTTCTCCGTGCGCGCTGATGCACTCATCCTGTTGACATTTCCGAATGCCTACAGTTGCTTAATAAAAGCGGCTTTCCACACAAACAAACGTACATGTGTCATTAGTATGAGAAAAAAATGGGATTTTAACTGTCGGTCTCGGGTCAGGCTCGGACATAAATATCTTTATGCCTGTCGGGCTCGGGTCGGGTTCGGTTACTGCTCTGTCGGACACGGGCCGGGCTCGGACAGAAAAATTCGGCCCGATCCGCACTCTATTGCACAAGTCAATCGTCGATACCACACTCTTGTGTTTAGCAGTCAGGACATGACGGAATTGTCTTTTGTCACTTGCATCGTAACTAAAGTTTAAACATTTGCGATTTTAAACTATTCAGTACTCTCGCGCGCTCTCAGAGAGATGTTTACTCTGCGTGCATACATACAGTAAAGCCGTCTCACAAACAGCTCGCGAGTAACAAAAGTAATTTTTCGCGGATTATATCGCTTTAACAGGGGAAAACACGCAAAATTGTGTAAAAATTCCGGGCATGGTTAGTATATAAACAGTCAGTTATGTCTGAAATAAGCATAAAACGCGCGTGACTGTGACAGACAGTATAATGAAAACAGTAATGGATCCGGGCACTAGCTCTAAAAGTGACAGCAGCCATATGTGTCTGTCATTAATGTTGTCGTCAAAACAACAAAAGATAGCTTTCATTGTAAGGAATCAGAATTAATAGCCTATGTATTTAATTTAGTCAGGACTCAGGACTAGTGTTATTTTACATTTGATTACCTTATTCAGTTTCTGTAGTATTTCTGAATACTAGTGTTAGACCTACCCAAAAACTTCTCTTTATTTGTATTTTTATTATTTTGTATACATTTTTTGCTACTTTTTTCAATTTAATTCAATGATTGAAATCAAGCTTCCTTGTGTTGTGTAAACTCTTAAAAACAAAATTACCTAATTGTAAAAACGCAATGAGTGAGCAAACATTTGGTGAGATAGGCCTAAATGTAATAAAAAAAATTGTCTACATTTTTTTTCTATATCGTCATAAATATCATTATCGCAAATAAAAAATATATCGTGATATAATTTTGAGGCTATATCGCCCACCCCTAACGTGAGCAGGACGTTTTTCAGTGATGCGCTACTCAGTTTGAGGTACATTATGAGATGTCACAGCGGTAATTCCTCACCATCAGCATTAACAAGATTATGTCCATCAACAAACCCATGTGTATATTTCTAATTTATTGTGTTGCACATTCAGGAACTGTAAAAAGTTTGAATAACGGTGCATTCGTTAGCCGAGCTCTAACGTGAATGACTGATGTAACATTGTAAAACAACTCTTGCTCCATCCTTTAGCCTATCTTTACTCAAAAACAACAGATAATCTGCATTAAGAGTCTTGTGTCTTAATTTAAGACACAGTTTAAGATAATAGTGGCCCACAGAAGCTTAGCAGAAGTATTTCAGTAAGACAGTAATAACGTGAGTGACTTTCAACTTCAAAGTTTTGCACAACGTTTACATTCATAAACATCTAGGACTATATTACACAGCGCATGAAAGGGAATGATCTATTGTTTTCACACTTTTATGTTTGATTTTCTCTATGTATGTTTTCTGATTTAGAATCAAACTTTGAATAATGAGGTTTATGGAATAACGATGAGGGCCAATATCTCCGACCTTACCAACAATATTGAAATGTTCTTTAAACAGAAAGATCTGGTAATGAAGGTTTTTCTTTTTGTTTTGTTTTTTCCAAACATTATTATTATGATGACCTGACACTGTGAAATCAAGATAATAATCAAACATGTTCTCACAGGTCAGGAATGCGTCCTGCAAATCTTGGGGTGGCAAAGGTAAATTTAATTATGGATCTATCAGTTCCCATCAACAAAACTAATTTATTTATTTATTTATTTATTTATTTATTTATTTATTTCGCACTGTTTTTCCTTCAAAGGAAATCTAACATGGACGACGTCCGGCTGTGAGACAGTAAAAATCGACAACAACACCATAAAGTGCTCGTGTTCACATCTGACGTTCTTTGCAGTGCTGATGGTGAGAAGCTTCTCAGTTTCATTTAAAGACCCCATGAAATCAATATCAGAGTCTTTTAGTTCACATATATTTCTCTGATCTCTCAGTCTCCTCCAGATATAAATGCAAACAGCACAGCGCCGTATGTGGAAACATTGAGCTTCATCACTTCTATCGGCTGCGGCATCTCCATGTTTTTTCAGGCCATCGCTCTGTTCATGCATTTCCTCTTACGGTAGAATATCTTATCATTTCCTGCTACGGTAAAGTCTCTTAATGTTTAACACCTAGTTTGTGCTGTTACTTCAAGTATTGAAGTTCAAAGTTTTTGGACCAGTTGCATTTAGGGATGCACCAACATTAACATTTTGGCCGATACCGATAATTCTTGATAATTCTTCAATATATCGATACCGATATATTGACTGATAAATCTAAATCCAAATTCTGATATAATTTAAGAGCCTGATTATAAAAATAAAAGGCTAACCATTAAAAGCCATTTCCCAAAAACGTACAAATACTAAACACATAAATCATATAAATTACAGTAGCCTAGTTTGAACCACTGTAAGATTCCTTGCCTTTGTTAATTTTAGACGCCTATGGCCAACTTTCGTTATAAAAAAAAGAAAAAGAAAATTGGTAACACTTTACAATAAGGTTTCATTTTGTTAGCATTAGTTAATGAACTAATAATGAATGAACAATACAACTGCAGGATTTATTAATCTTAGTTAAATATTAAATCAACATTTTCTAAGACATTTTTAAGATGCAAAGTTGTATTGATTAGCATTATTTAATGCAGAGTGAACTAACATGAACTAATATCTTATTAATTACCATTAACAAAGGTTATCGCTCTCTGTTTGTTCAAGTTAGTTAATGCGTTAAAAAAATGACTGTTTTAAAGTGTTACCAAAGAAATCTATTTCCTAATGAAATAAACAAATAAAATACCTAAATAATGCCAACAAGGAACTGGATATCTGATATTTGGGTCGAATTTGAATACTTCAAACTAGATCTCGCAGCAATGTTATTTGGATGCTTTAAACTAGATCTCACAGCAATGTTATTAATAATATGGCAAATTCAAACGCTTTCTCACAGGATATCCCATCGCTTTGTATGAACGGTGTCGTGTGATCGAGATCGGCCCTGTTCTTCTAAGATTGTGTTTTGCTGTTGGTCTGAGCTGATAAACGGTCCGTGTTGCGCAGCTCAAACGAGAAGCATGGTTTCGTTCCGCTTTCATTTGCCGTTTGATGTTTCTCATATGCAACTGGAATGGCAGCTCTAATCAGTTTGGCAATGTGGTGGAGGCACCAATGCAACCTCTAAAAGAAATTGTGGCACCAGCAGGAAAAATGGTTGCAGTATGAAGTGTTTAGCAGGCTGACGTACTAAAACACGGGCACACAAAGAATTCACAACATTCTTTTACAGTCGTGTTCTCATTATAATTTGATGTAGCCTATATGACAGATTTGTGCTGCAAATCCTTATATACTTATCTAGTTTATGATGTTAAAATGTAAAACTGAGCATTTTTCGGCCGATAACAATATGGTGGCCGATATATTGTCCATCCCTAGTTGCTTTTGCTCCTCTTTTGGATAAAAGCATTTGCTAAATGCATGTTGCAAATTCAGGTTGTTTTTATATTTGAACAGGAAAGCCAAATCAAACCAGGCCACGAAGATCTTGATGAACATGTTTGTGGCTTTGTTTCTCCTGAATTTATCCTTTTTGTCAAACGAGAGCGTCGCCAACACAGGAGACAAGGCTGCGTGTGTCTTCATAGCGCTGCTCATGCATTACTCCATGCTGACTACATTCACCTGGTTCTTCATTCAAGCTCTTCATATGTACTTATGGCTCATCAGACAGAACATCACCATCACAAACTACATGAGGAAGATCACCGTGTTCGGCTGGAGTGAGTTATATGGACAAAACACCTGTTATACTTTTGCCTTAAGAAATAAAACCTTTTAAAACAAAAACCAGCAAGTCAGACTGTAAACTCAAGTTCACCCAAAAAAGAATATAGCCTAAGCCTATATTGTGCATAAGTCTTATGAACTACTGTCATGATACTTTTGTTTTTGACCTTTACTTGTCTTCATTAATTGTCTCTATCAGTGGTATTTTAATGTGAATTTTAGTAATTTTAGTCAAATCAAGTTAATCAAGTTAAATAAAATTAAATGAATATGAGAAATGTTGCCTTGGCAACTAGCTGAAATAAAATGCTTTTTTATATATTTTAATTTTCAGTTAGTTTCTTTTATTTCAAGTAATGGAATTTTTTTATGGTTTTAGTTTTAGTTACCTATAATAATAACCCTAATCTTTTTCAGCGTTTCCGGCTCCGATAGTCGTAGCTGTTGTTTCAGTAGGAGGATATAAAACACGGATCATAAACACAACGTCTGGAAAAACCACACGAATGTAAGTTGTTCTGATGTCATAAATGCATGAATTAATAAAACTTAGTGCCCCTATTATGGAACTTTAACCTCTTGACCTCGTATACATTTACTATATAGAATACTATCTTAAAATATTAAAGAATGATCAATGATACATCATTTTAAATTTCTAAGGGTTTATTGTCAATTTATGGTGTCTGTTTAACGATATAGATGCTCCAGCAACAGTAATACTGTAATTTATGTCAGGAGTGCAAATGACAACACGCAAAATCAAAACGGGACTTCATACCTTTGTTTATGAAATAGCGATCGCGAGATGAATCCAATCCATCACACTTGGGTAAAATGTCCATGACAAGCGTCCATTGAAAAACATCCAACAGCACTTTTTGTCAACCAAAGCATTAAATCCGTGAAATATTGATATATTGTCCATTGTTTACATCAGAGTTTGCCTGAACAATGTGCTCTCCATCATCATTCTTCTATAAATTATTTATAATATCCAAGCAGTACTGTCGGATCTTGTGACATCTCTTGAGAGGCATATTCTCAAGCCATTGTCATCCATCCATCCATCCATCTTCTTCCGCTTATCCGGGGCCGGGTCGCAGGGGGCAGCAGTCTAAGCAGAGACGCCCAGACTTACCTTTCCCTAGACACTTCCTCCAGTTCTTCCGGGGGGATACCGAGGCGTTCCCAGGCCAGCCGGGAGACATAATCCTAGGTCTTCCCCGGGGTCTTCTCCCGGTGGGACGCGCCTGGAACACCTCCCCGGGAAGGTGTCCAGGAGGCATCTGGAATAGATGCCCGAGCCACCAGCGGTTCTACTCTGAGCTCCTCCCGGGTGACCGAGCTCCTCACCCTCACCTCTAATGGAGCGCCCAGCCACCCTGCGGAGAAAGCTCATTTCGGCCGCCTGTATCCGGGATCTTGTCCTTTCGGTCATGACCCACAGCTCATGACCATAGGTGAGAGTAGGAACGTAGATTGACCGGTAAATCGAGAGCTTCGCTTCGCCTTGCAGCTCAGCTCCTTCTTCACCACAACAGACCTGTACATTGACCACATTACTGCAGAAGCTGCACCGATCCGTCTGTCAATCTCCCATTCCATCCTTCCCTCAAAACCGCACTATTCCTCCTGAATCCGAGGTTCTACTATCGGCCGAATTCTCCTTTCCCGGGCAGGCTGAGAAGTGTGATCCCCCTGTAGTTGGAACACACCCTCCAGTCCCCCTTCTTAAAAAGAGGGACCACCACCCTGGTTTGCCAGCAAAGAGGTATTGTCGCCGACCGCCACGCGATGTTGCAGAGGAGTGTCAGCCAAGACAGCCCCACAACATCCAGAGACTTGAGGTACTCAGGGCGGATCTCATCCACCCCCGGCGCCTTGCCACAGAGGAGCTTCTTGACTACCTTGGTGACTTCAGCTTGGGTGATGGACGAGTCCACCTCCGAGCCCTCGGCCTTTGCTTACTCAATGAAAGATGTGTCGGTGGGATTGAGGAGATCCTCGAAGTATTCCTTCCACCGTCCGACGATATCCCCAGTTGAGGTCAACAGTGGCCCACCTCCACTGTAAACAGTGTTAGTAGGACACTGCTTCCCCTCCTGAAGCGCCAGACGGTTCTCTTCGAGGCCAACCGATAATCCTTCTCCATGGCATCATCGAACTCTTCCTATGCCCGATTTTTTGTCTCCACAACCACCCGGGCTGCAGTCCGCTTGGTCTGCCGTCCGATCCACTATGCACCTGCCCCTTACGGTCCCTCATGCAGGTGGTGAGTCCACGGGAGGGCGGGCCATTGTCATTGTAGTAAAATTTTGACGGACAAAACTTTTAGACAATGCCAAGACGATTCCAACAACATGTGAGCTGTTTACCTTCTGCATGTGCACAACAGTACAGATATACAATACAGATTTCATTTGCTTGAAAAACAAATCCTTGTGACCAAAAATATTTTATTCCCCTCAAGAGGACGTGTTATGCCGAGTTCACACCGCACGATTTTCAAAGTAGTGGGGTCACTGTTCTTTTCACACTGCACGACTATCTGGAGTATCATTCATCTGCTGCTGTGTTCACTGCACGATGGATCAGCGACAGGTTTCACACGGCATGACTTTACAATAGGAAGAATCTCAGACAACTTCTGTCTGGTCTGCAAACTACGTGAAGTGATGAGGAAATAATGCAAGATCACGCATGCGTGAGACCGAAACTGTTATTTTAAATGAATGCCTGCAAGAATATTGCGATCCAAATTGTCTGTGCGCTGATTTGCAGCGAAAAGGAGAAAAAAAACAGTTTATGCAAGAGGAAATGGTTGGGGAGACGAGAGCAAGGAGTGTGTGTTCTGCAAAGAGAGTTGGGGGTAAATAAATAATTTTGCATTGTGCTGCTGTTGCTGCTGGTCAAGCAAATGTTTGTGCTTTGTTTCTGTTTGATATAATTGTAAATATATCTATTAAAATACTGATATTCTGGTCTAACTCCTCCCCGAACATCCCGCTATCCTGTATCTTGCTCTCTCATTGGCTGTAGGTCATCGCCGATGTAGTTTTCAGTCAGAACACATTCACACAGCAGTATTTTGAATCGCCGACAGGTCCAGATATTCAGCAAGCCTAATATTTCACGGGCGGCGGACGGACTTGTCGGCGATTCTCTCAAATCGCGTCTTTGATAATTCACACTGCGTGATTGTCACTCGCGTGAACGGGCACCGATTTGCCTATGATTTCAGGCATTTGTCGGCAATCTTACAAAACCTGTCGGCGAGCAAAAATTTACAAAATTACAAAAATTGGGCCTAAAATCGTTCAGTGTGAACTTGGCATTAGAGAAGAAGCGAGGAGAAGAAAGATTTGGAGAGTGAAGTCAGCGGCAGAATCGGCGATGCTTGTTCTCTTGTTCTGTAGACACCACTAGTGGAATATGTATGCAATATCAATATCTATTGAGACAATCGATTGTTTTGGGAGACCAAATGCTGTCTTTTGTCTGAATGATTGGCCATCATTGCAATAATAGTTCATGTAGGCTATAGCCTCCAAACGATTGCTTTTGGAGCCCGATTACGGTTTGAATAGACCATAAATATAGCGATTGTTTACGAAGGCCTAGTGATGTAGCATCTGTTTATACGTATGGACACGACAATCAACGGCTGACAATCAACGTACTTTCCATGTATGGAGACAAAAACTGACTGTAAAGACTGTAAAAGGGGTTTTATTGTATACAGCTAATTTTGTGTGAATTTAGTAATGAATGCACTAAAACTTATGAAATAATGTTGTATTATTTAAAAAATAAAATAAAGAATGGTTTAATATAAGTGGTAGCCTATATGTAAAAGTAACTGTAACTGTAAAAGCTTTCTCTTGCCCTCAGATGATTTTCTTACCGAGGGGCACTTTGGAGCATCAAGTGGCCATTCTCGAAAAAGGCACTAGTCAGAGAAAAAACCTTGCAGGAACCTCATTTTTTGTTTTATCATCCTCAAACTTGAAACATAACTTCTTTAGACTTGTGGCTTTGGGCCCATTGTATATCTAGCTGTCGCAGGCATCTTTATTATTATTTAATTATGATAAAAAGATGTTATGCACAAAACATTTTCATTCCATTATACTCCAGCTTGTCTAACTTTAAAAAAAAAGTTTATTGTTTTTTAATAACGCTCCATTTGTCTTCTTTCAAATGATACAACAACTATGCTAATACTCCAAAGGGTTTAGGAAAGACAACCATTTGAGCTCGAGCATGCCATTTTCCTGTTTTGGGCTCAAAAGGGGAGTCCGAATCAAGAGGTTAATAAGTCATTGTGAATTCATTGGGTTTAGTTGCCGTGTTTCAGTGCATTACGGAAAGAGCAGGAGTTACACATTCTGACTAACACACATCTGAGGCGGCATTGGTGACACACGTGGTATTAGTCGATTAATTGATTGTTCATTTAAACGATGATCATTTATGGGAATTTGCGTAAATTGACATCCCAACAAACAGCTCTATTACACACTGCATGAACGGTAATATCTGAAAAAGCATAATGGGGCACTTTAATTGTCTTCTGATTATATTTCACTCTCTTCTAATTATAGGTGCTGGATTACAGATCCTTTAATTCACTACATAGTGAACATTGGCTACTACGCTTTAGTCTTCATCTTCACAACTGGAATCTTCATCATGATCCTCACCAAGATTGTCCAAGCTCGACAAATAAGAGCGGCTGACGGCAAGAGAAAGACGTTCAGAAAGCAGCTCATGATGGTGTTGAGTTTGTTCCTGCTCTTCGGCCTGACGTGGGCTGTGGCGTTCTTCAGTTATGGACCGATGCTCATTCCCTCATATTACATCTTCACTGTGTTGAACTCGTTTCAGGGTGAGAAACAATCACATACATCATTACATTTGGTTTAGTAGAATTCTTCTATTTTTCCAACAGATTTCAGCAAATTAGAGTTGCTGAACAGTTTAAAAACATTATGTAAGCAACTTTAAATCTGTGAAATGTATTTGAGGAAATTATTTTCTCTGATTTTTTTTCAGGGTTTTTCCTCTTCCTGTATTACTGCCACATTCACAAAGACATAGAAGGTCATTTCTCTGATGATCCAGAAAGGTCTGGCTCCACCACAACCATCATTCAATCCAGAGTAAATGCTCTGGAAAATGTTTATAATGAACCTAACTAAGACAGCTCGACTTAGACAGCAAGTCGAAAGTAGAAGGTCGGAATACTAGTCATGTTTAATAATAATCTGTCTAAGATGTTGTACATTGAGGGGATGTAATAACTCATAATGGGATCATAAGTGGGATCATTAGCTTTTAAGACATTTTAAACTTAAGTTAATTTAACATGTACATGAACATCATCACTGGAAGCTACTTTACAAGTTTTTTTCTCGTATTGTAAGTTCAGGGTAACTGTAACCCTTAGATATGAAATATATTTTTTGACTGAATTTTGAATGTTTAAATTGAGCAATGATCATTATTTTATTTATTATGTCTTGGTGTAGCTGTAAAGATGTCAAGTAAAAAGAATTTTGTTTCAAATAATTATAATGCAGTTTTCATCTAGACTTTTGCTTTAAGCCTGAAGGCTAAACAAAAGTGAAAATTATATTGTTTCTTATACAGTGCATTAATATGATCATCTTTACTCTTGCCTCCATAACGGCATGAATGTGTGCATTATATTCAATATTTTGATTAATTCTTTCTACATATAAATATATTAGTGGTATGCTACTATATGTTTCTTATTGCAGGTTTGTTTTCAGTAGTTATGTATTTGATATGCATTTATGATAGTGATATAGGCTTGTGTAACACTAGAGGGCGCTGTGAGATTGTGCAGTGTAACTCACAGTTTCTGAGGCTGGAGTTGAAGAAGTGAATGAGATAATCTATAATCGACTCTGTGTGACATGTAGTTGCAATTACAACCAGCTTTTGACTCAATACTTGTGATTCACAGTGACTAATAAACTTCCTCTATCTAGTTGAATGAGTTGAGCCTTTCCATCTGTTGATGACATGTTTCTTTATGACATAAAATTAATACTATTCTTTTGAACTATTTATCAAAGAATCCTGAAAAAAACATGCATTATATTTTCCACAAAAATATGACACAACAAAACGTTTTTAACATTGATAATCATAAATGTTTCTTGAGCATAAAATCATCATATTAGAATGATTTCTGAAGGATCATGTGACACTGAAGACTGGAGTAATGATGCTGAACATTCAGCTTTGATCACAGGAATAAACACTTTTACAAGATATTCATGTAGAAAACAGCTTTTAAATGGGTCATGACATAAGAAATCAACTTTGCCTTGATCTTTTGATAAGAGAACTTTGTACCAATGAGGGTTTCTCAAACTCGGTCCTGGAGGGCCACACATACAGATGTGTGTTCATATTATAATGACTGACACTGATACACTGATACAGTATACAGATGTGTGTTCAGATTATAATGACTGACGCTGTCTACACTGATACAGTATACAGATGTGTGTTCATATTATAATGACTGACGCTGTCTACACTGATACAGTATACAGATGTGTGTTCATATTATAATGACTGACGCTGTCTACACTGATACAGTATACAGATGTGTGTTCATATTATAATGACTGACGCTGATACACTGATACAGTATACAGATGTGTGTTCAGATTATAATGACTGACGCTGATACACTGATACAGTATACAGATGTGTGTTCATATTATAATGACTGACGCTGTCTACACTGATACAGTATACAGATGTGTGATCAGATTATAATGACTGACACTGTCTACACTGATACAGTATACAGATGTGTGTTCAGATTATAATGACTGACGCTGATACACTGATACAGTATACAGATGTGTGTTCATATAATGACTGACACTGATACACTGATACAGTATACAGATGTGTGTTCAGATTATAATGACTGACGCTGTCTACACTGATACAGTATACAGATGTGTGTTCAGATTATAATGACTGACACTGATACACTGATACAGTATACAGATGTGTGTTCAGATTATAATGACTGACACTGATACACTGATACAGTATACAGATGTGTGCTCAGATTATAATGACTGATGCTGATACACTGATACAGTATACAGATGTTTGTTCAGATTATAATGACTGACGCTGTCTACACTGATACAGTATACAGATGTGTGTTCAGATTATAATGACTGACGCTGTCTACACTGATACAGTATACAGATGTGTGTTCAGATTATAATGACTGACGCTGTCTACACTGATACAGTATACAGATGTGTGTTCAGATTATAATGACTGACGCTGTCTACACTGATACAGTATACAGATGTGTGTTCAGATTATAATGACTGACCCTGATACACTGATAGAGTATACAGATGTGTGTTCAGATTATAATGACTGACCCTGATACACTGATACAGTATACAGATGTGTGTTCAGATTATAATGACTGACGCTGTCTACACTGATACACTGATACAGATGTGTGTTCAGATTATAATGACTGACGATGTCTACACTGATACACTGATACAGTATACAGATGTGTGTTCAGATTATAATGACTGACGCTGTCTACACTGATACAGTATACAGATGTGTGTTCAGATTATAATGACTGACGCTGTCTACACTGATACAGTATACAGATGTGTGTTCAGATTATAATGACTGACGCTGTCTACACTGATACAGTATACAGATGTGTGTTCAGATTATAATGACTGACGCTGTCTACAC
Source organism: Scardinius erythrophthalmus (assembly GCF_964197995.2). Taxonomy (NCBI): domain Eukaryota; kingdom Metazoa; phylum Chordata; class Actinopteri; order Cypriniformes; family Leuciscidae; genus Scardinius; species Scardinius erythrophthalmus. The sequence continues at coordinate 2,204,840 of NC_138239.1, forward strand.
TGATACAGTATACAGATGTGTGTTCAGATTATAATTACTGACACGGATACACTGATACAGTATACAGATGTGTGTTCAGATTATAATGACTGATGCTGATACACTGATACAGTATACAGATGTGTGTTCAGATTATAATGACTGATGCTGTCTACACTGATACAGTATACAGATGTGTGTTCAGATTATAATGACTGACGCTGTCTACACTGATACAGTATACAGATGTGTGTTCATATAATGACTGACGCTGATACACTGATACAATATACAGATGTGTGTTCAGTTTCTGACAGACTCCATGCGTTTGAGTCTGTCGACAATGAGACAAATGGAAGAGAGAATGAACGTTTGCCCAGTTTAAACAGCTGGTTTAAGTCTCTGTACAGACTTTAGAAGGATTCTATAGAGTCAGAAACAAGTGGATTGTTTATTTTAACGGCGTCCCGGATCGCGTTGGAGGATTATATGTTTGATCGGAGCATTTGACTGGCACAGAGGCACAGTGTAATGGAGAGTTCGAAAAGTAGTTGACAGATGAAGCAACGACTAATGAATCTTACAGCAGCTGCATCACAAACCGATAAGTGAATGATTTCATAATCTATAAAAGAACGTTTTATATGGATGTTTTCAAAACACTTACTCGCAGGCGTTGATATTGTTTCCAATGAAATGACGATAACCGATCATAATAGTGGCGTTTACTGACAAGCCTTAAAGGAGCCACGCCTTAAAAACAGATCACTTGAGACAGAGGGTCAGAATGAGTTTTGAAAATAATTGTATTTCCACACATATTAATTTGTTTGTTTTCTTTGTTTTTTGTTGCAAAAATATATATTAACATAAGTGAACCTCAATAAACACATTAAAATAATTAAAAAATCCATGTCATGACATCTTTAAATTCTAATAGGCCTAATATTTCACTGTTTTTACTGTATTTTGTAGGGCTGGTCCAAATACCATTTTTTGAGCTTCGAAGCTTTGGTAGTAATGAACGGAGAGAGGGGGCTGAACATATTCTTCTCTCTAATAAAGGCAGGAATCTCTATGTGTCTGTATGTCCATTTGCATTTTGATTATTTCGAGAACCGTTCATCCACTCGACTTCACAAGGGAGTGCAGTGTCGCATTTGGTGCAATATAGATAGACACGCGAGACGCGACACATTCAGAATTAATAAACTTTTAATAAACTACAGAACAGCACGAGCAGGAAGCGGCGCACCTCACGCGGGCAGGGCTTATATGCTCTGAGAACGGACACTGCACTAGTGATATAAATCGCACACACACAGGTCTGTTAACTTAAGCAATAGGCTACTTTTAAGGTAGTCTAATATTTTTCTGACTAACAAATTACTGACACAGTAAAGGGTAGATTTAAATAAAGAAAAACGAAATTTAAATAAAGAAAAACTAAACTTAAATAAAGAAAAAACTATTTAAATAAAGAAAAATTAAATTTAAATAAAGAAAAAAAAATTTAAATAAAGACGAAATTTTAATAAAGAAAAACGAAATTTAAATAAAGAAAAAAACGAAATTAAGTTAACCTAAATTAAAAACGAGATTAATTTAGATTGATAATAACAGGTAAAAAGGCTAATACATTTTGTTTCTATTATTCTACTTTCCACAATGTCAAAGCAACGCAGCTTAACCCAAAACACAAGCTCAGGCATGCACTTCTGTCCACAAGTCAAGTCAAGTCAACTTTATTTATATAGCGCTTTTCACAATACAGATTGTATCAAAGCAGCTTCACAGTATTAAATAAAATAGTACATCAGTGTATGTTTCTGGTGTAAAACATCCACGTTTGGTAATGCAGATCAATAGCACTGTTGAATCGATTAATCAAATTAAGTATCCCCAACTGAGCAAGCCAAAGGCAACAGTGGCAAGGAACCGAAAAACTCCATTAGGTGACCTAATGGAGAAAAAAAAAACCTTGGGAGAACCCAGGCTCAGTCGGGGGCCAGTTCTCCTCTGGCGTTTATGAAGTAGAGACCGGATTTAACTGTAAGATTAAAATATTATATGAATGCCTGGCTGAAGAGATGCGTCTTTAATCTAGTTTTAAACTGGGAGAGCGAATCTGAGCAACGAACAGTATCAGGAAGGCTATTCCAGAGTTTTGGTGCTAAATGTGAAAATGCTCTCCCTCCTTTGGTGGATCTGGATATCCTAGGTATGACCAGAAGCCTCGAATTTAGTGATCTTAAAGAGCGCGATGGATTATAGGGCGATAGAAGATCCGTTAAATAAACTGGAGCTAAGCCGTTTAGGGCTTTATAAGTCAGTAGCAATACCTTGTAATTAATACGGAACTTTATAGGTAACCAATGTAGTGATGATAAAATTGGTGTTATATGGTCAAACTTTCTTGATCTAGTAAGAACTCTAGCGGCGGCATTTTGGACTAACTGTAGCTTGTTAATTGAGGATGCAGGACAACCAGCTAATAAAGCATTACAGTAATCTAGTCTCGAGGTCATGAATGCATGAACTAGCTTTTCTGCATCAGAAACAGATAGCATGTTACGTAATTTAGCAATATTTCTAAGGTGAAAAAAGGCTGTTTTTGTAACATATGAAATATGATTTTCAAAAGACAAGTTACAATCTAATATAACACCCAGGTCTTTTACTGTAGAGGATAAAGTAACAGGACACCCTACTATGTTAAAGTTGTATTGAAGGAGGTTTTGTGGGCGGTTTTTTGAACCGATAAGTATTACCTCTGTCTTATCTGGATTTAATAAAAGAAAATTGTGCGTCATCCAATCTTTTATATCTTTAACACACTCTGTCAATTTGGATAATTTAGCGTTTTCATCCGGCCGTGATGAAATATATAGTTGAGTGTCATCAGCATAACAATGGAAACTAATTCCATGTTTCCTTATAATATTTCCAAGTGGCAGCATATATATTGAGAATAATAGAGGGCCTAACACAGATCCTTGCGGCACTCCATAGTTTACTGGAGTTATGATCGATTTTTCTCCGTTTAAATAGACAAAATGGTAGCGGTCAGATAGGTATGATCTGAACCAGCTTAATGCTTGTCCTTGAACACCGGTATAGTTTTGTAGCCGATCTAAGAGTATTGTGTGATCTATAGTATCGAACGCAGCACTAAGATCAAGTAAAACTAGTATTGAGATACAGCCTTGGTCAGAAGCTAAGAGTAAATCATTTGTGATTTTAACGAGCGCAGTTTCAGTGCTATGATGCGGCCTGAACCCAGACTGAAACTTTTCATAGGTGTCATTTTCTTGCAAGAAAGAGCCCAGTTGGGCAGACACAACTTTTTCTAATATTTTGGACATAAAAGGAAGATTTGAAATGGGTCTATAATTTGCTAGGTTATTTGGGTCTAATTGTGGTTTCTTAATTAGTGGTTTTATAACTGCCAATTTAAATGTTCTTGGAACATGACCTAAAGATAAAGACGAGTTAATAATATTGAGGAGAGGCTCTTCCACTATAGGTAACACTTCTTTCAATAGTTTAGTTGGTATGGGATCTAATAAACATGTTGTTGTTTTAGAGGAAATGATAAATTTATTTAACTCTTTTTGTTCTATAGTTGTAAAGCACTGTAATTGTTCTTGCGGGGTGATAATCGAGGCTGAATTATAAGGCGCGATTGAAGATTGAACGTTTACAATTGTGGATCTGATGTTTTCTATTTTCTCAGTGAAAAAATTCATGAAATCATTACTACTAAACTGTAACGGAATATTTTGTTCAGGTGACGCTTGTTTATTTGTTAGTCTAGCCACGGTGTTAAATAAGAACCTAGGATTGTTTTGGTTGTTTTCTATTAGTTTGCGTAGATGCTCAGCCCTGGCCGCTTTTAGGGCCTTTTTATAGCGTGACGTACTGTCTTTCCAAGCGATTCTAAAAACCTCTAAATTAGTTTGTTTCCATTTACGCTCTAAATTACGGGTTTCTCTCTTTAGAACACGAGTAGTATTGTTGTACCATGGTGCTTTAATTTTCTCTCTGACCTTTTTTAGTCTCATAGGTGCAACAATATCCCATTTTCCAGAGAGAACGGTGCTCATAGTGCTGGTTAGTTCGTCTAGTTCATCTGTTTGTTTAGGTTAAGGCAGCAGCTGAGACAGATCCGATAAGCAATTTGAAAAATTATCTATGGTGGATGGAAGGATTGTTCTGCCTAATCGATAACGCAGCGCAGCATGATATATTACCGGGGTACGTAATATGCAAGTTACCATGTAATGGTCAGTTACATCATCACTTTGCGGAATGATATCTATATCGGTTGGATCGGTTCCATGTGATATAATTAAATCGAGTGTATGATTAAAACGATGAGTCGGTCCGGTAACGTTTTGCTTAACCCCAAAGGAGTTTAATAAGTCTATAAACGCAGCCCCTAACGTATCATTTTGATTATCTACGTGTATGTTAAAATCTCCAACAATTAATATTTTATCGACATTGACCAATAGATCTGAGAGAAAATTTGCAAATTCTTTTAGGAAATCAGCGTAAGGCCCTGGTGGTCTATATACGGTAGCCAAGGCTAAAGATAATAGGGATGTTTTTCTATCATCTAAGAGCGTAACATTTAGTACAAGTACTTCAAATGAAATAAACTTATAACCCGTTTTCTGAGTAACATTGAGAATATCTCTATAGATAGTTGCAATACCGCCGCCACGACCAATCAGACGGGGCTCGTGCTTATAGGAGTATCCTAATGGAGTAGACTCATTTAGACCGAAATAATCATTTGGTTTAAGCCAGGTTTCAGTAAGGCAAAGTACATCTATGCTATTATCTGTGACTATTTCATTTACAATAACTGCCTTAGGTGTGAGTGATCTAATGTTTAAAAGACCTAGCTTTAGAAATTGTTTTTGTTTACTAATAGCAACATTTTCTGTTTTAATAACAATTAGATTTTTCCTAGATCCTGCAGTAGATTTATTATTTGATCGCACTAAACGAGGAATAGACACAGTTTCTATGCAATGTTCTACACTAGTATTTATATCAGTTAATTTGGTGCAGCAGAGACTATGATTTGGACTTTTGGTTACTAGTCAAAAGGTATTTAACGTTTTGGAGATGTTATCTGACAGAAGATCCGATCCGAATCTGTTTGGGTGTAAGCCATCAGCACGGTATAGCCTAGGACGCTCCCAAAACAGATTCCAATTATTTACAAAGAGCAGTTTCTGCTCATTGCACCATGACGTTAACCATTCATTTAGCGCGAATAATCTACTAAACTTGTCATGTCCTAGACGGTACGTGGGAAGCGGTCCTGACACAATGATCGTTATATCAGGCGATGTGCTGCGTACCGTATCGATCAGATTCCTGAAGTCTTTCTTCAGAACTTCCGTCTGGCGCAGCCTGATGTCGTTCACTCCCGCGTGCAATACCAAAGTTCCGACGCGCTCGTTATCGTTCAGAATCTCGGGAACGCGAGCAGCGATTTCAGAAACACGAGCACCAGGAAAGCAGTGACTGTGCACCTTATTTTTACCTGATGTAGCATGGACGTGCCGAACAATGGAATCACCGATGATCACAGCATCGCTTTCTGTTTCGCGAAGAGCGGAGAAGCGGTTTTGTGTGGATAACTCGAAAACCGGGAGGGTCGGAGAGGGTCTTGGTCTAGACCTGACTCGCGTCTTCCGCTGCGGAAATATCCAGGCTTCGTGGTGGCGTGTTGGAGCCGGAGTGAACGAGACCATGGCTGATCGCGACCTTGGCGCTCGGAACCGATGCCGAGTAACGCACGGAGTAGACGAGGTCGGAGTCAGCCGGTTAGTAACATTAATCTCTGATTTGTGAGCATCAGCGCGTGATGTTTCAAGAGCTAACAGCTCGGTCTCTCAGCTCGGCCTGTCTCACTAAAAGGTCGTGGATCTGTTTCTCAACAGCTTCCAGCTCAGACTGTACCGCGTGCAGCTCAAATGTGTCCTCACCTGCACCAAAAAGTAGACTACTTGCATCTGATATATTCGCCATTTTAACAGATGGACAGTAAGTTAGCAACGACACTACCAGTGATGCGATCAATTAATACTAATTTCTGACAAGCGTCTTAGATATAATCCGTCTTTTAAGTGGTACGGGTGTAAAGTAGACGCACGATAGGTGAAAAATGTTTGTAAGTGAGTGTTGAGAAGACGCGTTCAGCCGTGATCCCCGGGAGTAACCTATAAGAGTATCCAGCGTAGAATCACTAACAGGCTTGAGACACGTCTGCTCAACAGTCCGCGTTGTAACTATGAGGTTTGAGCAGTAGTGCTTCTCAGTGAGGAAAAGTAGAAAATGTTTGTTGTAAGTAAGTTTAAAGAGTAAAATCAAGAATTATAAATCAAATCGATAGAGCTCCAAAGACAACAACGCGTTCAGACGCGACGCATGCGCATTCGAACCTTGTTGTAAAATAATACACACACACTCCGCTGTTCTGATGCACTTCTGTCCACACACACTCCGCTGTTCTGATGCACTTCTGTCCACACACACTCCGCTGTTCTGCGCTCTAGCCAGAGAACACTCCCGTTGCTGGAACACTTAGGCGTCAGTTCTATTTCTAGCATGCACGCGTTTTCCGCGTCTCACGCAGGCAGAGTGCAAACTCCAACCTGTTAACATGGGAGCCAAAATAAAAACGGACACGCCACACAGCCAGTGTGTCGCCGGCCTTATTCAAGCGCGAATGAGAACCGTTTCGCGGGGGATCCCAGGTGTGCAAAAAAAAAAAAAAAAAAAAAACGAATATTCAAATGTCAAATTTTCAAATCGAATACCAACCCACCGAACGAATATTCGAATATTCGGGTCCAGCCCAGGTATTTTGGATCAAATAAATGCAGCCTTGGTGAGCAGAAGAGAGTCTTTCAGAAACAATAAAAAATCTTACCAACCCTGAGCCTAGAGACCTGAAGACCCCAGAGGAGTCTTTTAATAATGTACACTTCACTGACATGCACAGTCAGCCTAGATAATGTGTTCACTGGCAAAAAAAAACAACTGTTGATTCTTAGTAAAGCATCAAGAACAGAAGTTTCGTGCATTCGTCAAAACCTTACACTGATGAGTTGGAGACCACAGTGTCCGGCCGGCCAGAGATGTTTGTTTGCTCAGATTATAAACGCTCATCTGCCTGGACAAGATATGGCAGATCTCTGCCTGTGTGGCTTGAGTTCTTCTCCAAATCATCTCACTGGAGACAGGGAAAGACCAGGAAAAGAACTGCGGTCGCTGAGACTCTCAGAAATGTTTACATGGATCAGATTCTCAGTCTGATGTGGCAGGAGCAGAACAGTATCAGGAAATAGTTGGGGAAAGACATTGTCCGTGGCATGTCTATTGAGCAACATGCAGTGAAGTTTTTTAACATGAGACAAGATTCTGTATGAAAATGCTGCTGAAGGCCTTGTGTCGACACAGAATAAACGCTGTTTATCTGCAGATGATTAATAGTCTGAATTGTTCTTGGTGCCAAACCGCAAGTGAAGTGGGTAATCACTGCCATACATAAATGCCTCAGGGTTTTATTCTTTTGACAAGAACACAGTGTGTTTGATAAAGCAACAATAGCAAGTCAGTGCTTAAACAAATTTACCAAATTAACATTTAGTAATGATCTTGTACATCATAAAACCATCTTCCAAATTGTGTTTTTGCCTTACCGTAAATCTCAACAAGCCTAATCATCATGTATCTAGGACCACAATGCACTGTGATTGTGACCTCACAGCAGATTGCACTTAATTTTGCAATTGCTTCACAAAAAGATTCACAGTTTCAAAGCGTTCGAAAAGCCACACGCTGGTGACCCCACAGTGTAAATACAACAAAAACTCCCAACAAAAAATACAACAAAAATGTTTGACATTTCCAAACGTTTCCAAACAGTTATGACGTAACGAAGCCTTGTTTACTGAAATCATGTGACTTTGGAAGTTTGATACACACTCCAAAGTTTCATGAAGCAGGGTTTCGAAAGCGCCCATCACTTATTAGCAGTGGAAGGTGTCTAGCAGCTCAAAATCAAAACAAAAGAACCTTGAAACGAAAACAGTTTGCAAGCAAAAGTGTGAAATAAAACACGAATCAACATTGCATAGCATCACATCACATTAGCTGTTAATCAACAAGGTTCACAGAGCAATGATTATGTTGGTAACAATGCAAAACTGTAAACCAGTTACTGCTTTGGTCATTTGCCTATATAAGAATAGCCTAGCCAAGTTATAGTTCCCGCCGTTATTATCTGATATCAACAAACGTTAAGTCTGTCAGTGTTGCCAAACTTCTGTAACATCATATTCCATTCAAAACAATTGTTTTCGCAAGCCAAAACAACAGCAGTAAATAACTTAAGCCACTTACCTGCTCATAAGACGCATTTTCGGATCTCTTTCTGTCGTTATTGGGGCAGTTTTGATGTCAGAGAGACATTCGCTCTGATGAGGCGATCATCTGTAATGCTTCAGGTTCATCCGCACAGAACAGCAGAGCAGAAACAACTCACGTAAGGACCAAAAACATTGAGTCTTATTCACTAAGCACGCGTATGCACAAATTTGTTCATAAAATGTGCGTATGAATGATTTTAAGGAAAGAAGAAAAAAAAAGAAAAAAGAAAAAGTTTGTGATAAAATTTATTCTAAATTTACAAAAAAAAAATATAGTGTTAAAAAGTTAAATTTCATCCGAACACGACTATGATTATATTGAAGTATGTTGCATTCATTTTTTTAATTATTCCATGTAAAATTTTATAATAAAATTATTAAATAATACAATTGAATTTAATCTTAAAAACATCCCATCATATACAGTTAAAGAGTCCACTAAGTGTGGAAAGCCCTTATATGGAGATGGTTTGGGTGTGTTTTATGCAAATGCCTAACCTCAATTTACTAACATCAGAACAACGTTAAGAACAAATTCATGTGTGTATGAACGTGTTGTGAATTAGGCAGAGATTTTTAGTGAGAAGTTCTCCTGTCCGTACAAATACAAAATAATCCACGCAATTATTAGTGAATGAGACCCAATGTTCCTGCGTAAATTACGTGTAGTTTTATGCTTCAACCATTAGAGGGCCAAAGGTGCCGTAGTGTTGCTTCAAGCAAATGTTTTAAAATGCAATACAATTCCAACTGTTTAAATGCATTAGCCAAACTTTTGAATCTGTGTAGATTTATTATCATTTGGATGCAAATATGACCAATGGGCCAATATAGACACTTTATAGCTCAAAAAAAATAAAAAAATAAAAAAATAAGCACATTAACTTCACATTTCAGCATTGAAACCCTCCAGCATGTCCATTGTAAGTGCTGTACTGTAAACATAATTGATTGTTTTTATAAAATGAGCAATGAAAATCTTTTCTGTGATGTTTGACAGCATGTCACATTTAGAACTAGTTTTGCTAAGCAATTTGCGCTCTTTTTACTGCTCAGTCAAGCACATTTCACAAACATTGCGGTCCTACTGCACCTTTACTAGCGATATAACACCAAATATAGAACATTATTCACTAGACGAACGAGCTAATCCACAAGAAACTGTCACATAAGGTGTCTAGCACAACTAAATAACCTTCAACCGAAAACAGTTTGCAAGCAAAAGCATCACATGGGCCAATATAGACACACTTTATAGCTCAAATAACAATTTTTTGTTCAAAATAATTAAAATGAGCACATTAACATCACATTTCAACATTGAAACCCTCCTGCATTTCCATTGTAAGTGCTGTAGGCTACTGTAAACATAATTGATTGTTTTTATAAAATGAGCAATGAAAATCGAATCTTTTCTGTGATGTTTGACAGCATGTCATACCTCCAATATAGAACTAGTTTTGCAAAGCATTTCGCGCTCTTTTTGCTGCTCAGTCAAGCACATTTCACAAACACTGCAGTCGTACTGTACGTTATAACACCAAATATTGAACATTATTCACGACTAGTCGAACGAGCTAATCCACAAGAAACTGTCACATAAGGTGTCTAAGTTAGCTGTTCGAAACCACAACAAGAACAAACAGTTTGCAAGCAAAAGTACGAAATAAAACACGAATCAACATTACATAGCATCACATTAGCTGTGCATCGACAAGAATCACAAAGAAACGTTATGTTGGTAACAATGCCAAACTCTAAACCAGTTGGTCAGTTCCCGCCGTTATTATCTCATCAACAAAAGTTATGTCAGCCTTGCCAAACTTAAGTAAGGTATTCAATTTTCAAACATATTCAAAGCCAAAACTACAGCAGTATATAACTTAAAACACGTACCTGCTCATATTTTCGTATTTTCGGATATCTTTCTGTCGTTATCGGGGCAGTTTTAATGTCGTTATTGACATTAGCGCGGATGAGGCGATCATGTGAAACGCTTCAGATTCATCCGCGTGGAAGAGATGAACACCGAGTGGAGCCGAAGCACAACTCACGTGAGGACCAAAACAATGTTCCTCCGCAAGTTATGCGTAGTTTCATGCTTTATGCCAAAGGCTCCAGTGTTGCTTCAAGTAAATGTTAAAATGTAATACAATTCAAACTGTTTAAATGCACTTTGACCTTTTGGTTCGTTATGTAACTAGATTAATTATCATTTGGATGCGAATGTAACCAATAGGCCAATAGAGACACTTCATAGCTCAAATAACATTTTTTTGTTTTTGTTCAAAATCATTAAAATAAGCACATTAACATTTCAGAATTCAAACCCTCCATCATGTATGTCAATTGTAAGTGCTTGCAGTGTGTAAACATAATTTATTGTTTTTTATAAAATGAGCATTTAAATTCTTTTCTGAGGTGATTGACAGTGTCATGGATACTTCTAGTGTTGAAGCCGGAGTTGAGGCAGCTGATTATGTGACTGTAATGTTTGTTTCTTCCAGATGAGAATGAAAGCATCAGAGATATGCTATGCGTTTCCATTAGATGCACTTTGGTTTCAAACTTATTCACTCTTGTTACTTGTAGATTGATCACAAAGCCTCAAACTGTGCATCCGATTTTAGGTTTCCCAGATTTGGCATAGAGCTGAATGGTGCATGAAACTGTGATTTGCACCAAAATGTAAATAGTAGAGAAGATTGTGATTAAATGATAGTTGCCAGGACCGATAGAGCGGGTTCCCCTGATGGGCCTGTTCCGCTGCTCAGCCTCAAATGTGCATCTGTGGTCTGGAGGACGTCCAAACAGCATCTCAGTGCTGGCAGACTCTTCCAGATTCCTTCAAATGCTCATTAGAAGAGTGCGTTTATAGGCATGAGTGTTGCTACTTGTACTTAGTTCCTCTCAAACACAAAATGTATCTAATTTTTAAAAGGCCGCCTTTGATAGTCATAATTTGCCTTCAAATTTCAATTTGAACAGACTTTGAACTCGGCATGAGTCTGTTTGTTTGTCTTTCCAGCTTTCATCCTTAAAATATGCATGAATTATGTCATTTAAAAACAATAAAATATTATAAATGTGATCCGACCCACCTTATATTACAGACTGTTTTGTGTGGAAGTAAATGCGACTTTTTTTCAAAGTATGCAAAGTGACAGTAAATACATTTATACTGTTACAAAAGATTCTATTTCAAATAAATGCTGTTCTTTTAGAACTTTCTATTCATCAAAGAATCGTAAAGGATAAATGTATCAGTTTCTACAAAAATCTGAAGCAGCACAACTGTTTTCAACATTTATAATAATCATAAAAGTCAAATCATCATATTAGAGTGATTTCTGAAGGATCATGTGACACTGAAGACTGGAGTAATGATGCTGAAAATTCAGCTTTGATCACAGGAATAAATTACACTTTACTATATTCACATAGATGTTTTAAACTGTAATAATATTTCACCATTTTTAATGTATTTGTTATCAAATAAATGCAGCCTATAGGTGCGCAAAAAATACTTCTTTATTTTCTTACATGTGAGCTGAAGAAATTAACCTAAAAGTTATGCACATTTTTCATTTAAACCGAATAGTATTTCAGTGTATGACTGATTTGCAACAGCAAACATTTGCAAAATGTCAACTAGGCTACATTTCTGATAAAAATGTTGCAAAACTCATTGCAAAGATGCTTGAATGTAATTGGTATTTGCAAAGCTGATAGTTTTCACTCAACTTTAAAACTAAAACACACGCAATATCACCAAATCATATATGTTTAGCTGAATTCAATGTGAAATTTGGTATGTCAAATGTGTGTAATTTCTCTTGAACACATGTTGAGTTCTGCTGAGTTTGTGTCCCAGCAGTAAAACACACTCCTCCTCAGACGTCCTTGAAATAATTTATTCCCCTGTAAGTTGTGAAACTGTTCCTAGTGTCTGGTTTTCCTGCAGTTGTGTCGAGGTCTGCGCTCAGGGCAGCGCTTGCGTGACTGCAGATCCTGACGTGTGTGTGTGTGTGTGTGTGTGTGTGTGTGTGTGTGTGTGTGTGTGTGTGTGTGTGTGTGTGTGTGTGTGTGTGTGTGTGTGTGTGTGTGTGTGTGTGTAAGTGGAAACCCACCGCACAGGGGCATCTGGGAAGCCATCATTCATTTTTATATTACCCTAATGACGTGCAGCTCGTAACAGGGGTCATTCAAATGAACGACTGATTCGAGAGGCGCTTTACTGCTCGTGACTGAACGCAGACAGAGATTAAGAGTTCAACACACGTTCTGTGTGACTATTGAGGCATAAATTAATCTGAATTGCATATAAAAATCCATCTGTTTTTAACAAAGTAACAAACTAGATGTGATGCATATTTGTCAGACATATGTAATTGAAACATGTCAGATTTCTGTAATTGCACTAATAAACTGAACGTATTATAAATGCACAATAACCAGGTTTAAATATTAATCATCAATAAATCCAATTAGTTTCAATCTCATCCATTTTGACTAACTGGAAATCGCTTGTTCCGCAGCTATCCATATTTAACCAACCCTTTTAACTGAATACATTTAAATGTTTTCAGATTTATGCAGATTCTATCTGCATTTTGAAAATTTGATTATTTAAATAAAATAAAATTTTAACTAAATAAACTGTCATGATTTTTACCTATTCATTTGTATGTATTACTGACAAATATGCATCAAATTAAGTTTGTTTGTTCAAACACAAATTTGATATGTAATATAAATAAACCATACAATTATAAAATCATTTACAGTATATGAATAAATACAAATGAAAATACATACATTTTAAATTTAGTGTAAAAGTGCCTTTAAATATAACTTTTTCAAAGCCGTATTACATGAAGCTAAATACATTGCCAGAAAGTCATTCTTAAGTGTCTCCAATGCCTTTAAAATCCCTGTTAAAGAGTTTCACCAAGTTCAGTGTTCAGAGTCACGCTAGTCGTGCAAAATGACTTTTTAAAGTAACCTTTTACTGGTTATTGAACCCATGAAGCGTCCCGTGCGAACGGCTCATTGAACGCCAGCGGGGTCAGAGGTGCTTCAGGGTCAAAGGTCAGAGTGAGCTAATGCAAGCCAGAGGTCTGGTGCTCCTGATGTGTCGTGTGTGTGTGTGTGTGTGTGTGTGTGTGTGTGTGTGTGTGTGTGTGTGTGTGTGTGTGTGTGTGTGTGTGTGTGTGTAAGCGCTCAGACGGTGAGCGTGACCTCAGTTTCATGCCTGTGATCTTCTGCTGCTCTTCTCACGAAAGCCTCTTCATCCTCATCACAACACAAACACATGTTCAACTAATTCATTCCCTTGCTTTGATTTGAGTAAAACAAGGGAACGATGCACAAGATTGACTTACAATGATGAAAGGGATTAGTATATTGAGATAAAGTATTAGTAAGTCATGGGAACGAATTGTTAATTCATGGCCACAATTTACATAATTTTTGTTCCTGCATGTCATATGAGGGAATATTTTTTTATCGTATTTATATATACATATAAAAAATATATATATATATATATATATATATATATATATATATATATATATATATATATAATATTATCTAATTTTATTTGAAAATATATGTCATTATGCCATTTTATATATTA
>NC_138239.1:2223915-2228915 GCF_964197995.2 Scardinius erythrophthalmus
TTATTAGACAAACAAATAAACAGCCAATAAACCAACAAATAAATAAACAAACATCCTAAAAATATAAACCAGAGTAAATAAGAGTGACAACTTGCCCCGGTCTACTCTACAACATGCATGGGAAAGACATAATTCATTTGCAAAGTCCTAAAATTAATAAAGTATTAATTAATTAATTCATTAATTAATTAAACAAACAAACAATCTTTTCCTGAAAATATAAAACAAAAACAATCATGGCAAGTATTCCCGGTCTCCTCTATAACATGCAGAGGAACTTTTTTTTTTTTTTTTGAAAGGATCTGAATAAATAAATAACCAAATTAAATGAACTTATCCTGAAATTATAGACAAAAAATGGTGACAACTTGCCCCAGTCTCCTCTACAACCTGCATGGGAAAGACCTATTTGATTTACAAAGTTCTAAAAATAAATCTAAAAATAAATATCTAAAAATAAAGAATTTATTAAACAAATAAACAAGCAAACAAACTTTTCCTGTAAATATATAAAAAAAAAACTGTCAAGTGTGACAACTAGCCCCGGATCAGTCAGCATGCATGGGAAAGAGCGAATCTATCATCCTCATCTCTGATGAACTCTGCGTGACCCCCGTCCAGTGCGTTTCCCCGTGACCGGGCACCGCGAGGTCAGACGCGCGCGAGCACGCAGCAACGCTCCCACCCTCCGCGCTCAGTGTGACATTCACATGGGCGTCGAGCCAAAACAAGCAGTGTGCCGCTAACGAGGGTGTGAACACTCCCGGGGGGGTTCGGTGGAGAACCGGGAGCTGACCGACGGGAACCGCAGAGGGTCACGCTCTGAGAACACGAGAAAACTCTTGTCACGCAGACGGAGAGACGGAGAGACGCACGGGACAATCCGGAGCCGGTCCAATAATAACAGCCACGTGACTGAGTGTGATTATCTGGGCGGAAAGTATCTGTTCCAAGAGCTAAATTGACTAGTTTTATATTAATTAACATCTATAATTAATTAAAATTATATTTAAAATATTTATTTATTTAAAAAAATATTATTTAACATCACTGAATCAACTTAAATACATTCATTTATACAAACAAAACCATTTTTATGGAATCAGTTTAAAAAATAGCTCTTTAAGATAACAGTTGCAGATTTACACTTTTTACACTAAGTATTTATTTTTTAACATATTTTATTTGTTTTTGACGCACATAGTATGAATGTAATCTAGACGCACTACATTCGCCATGATGTCATTATCATGTGACCTTCCAGCATGAGTTGTCGCTTCACTGTCGTTCACAAATGCTCTCCTGAGGCCTCATGGGATAGTAAAGTCACTTCAGAATCTCGTAGATCATCCGGGTTCTTTCGCCTACTCTTTTATGAGTACTGTGAATTCAGACATACTACTTTAGTCACATACTGTTTTCCGTCTACTATATAGGGAAGTATGCGATTTTGGACGCAGTCATTATTTCAAAATGAAAACCTTGAGTCTTGAGTTAAAGCAACACAATGGAGATGTAATTCAGTTTGAATGGTGATTTTTAAAGTAGTCTGAGCAGCAAAGCAAATCTATATGTAAAATAGTGATGAACTGCCATGAGATAATGTTGGTTCATAGCATATGACAGTATCTATGATTCCATCCAAAGTTGTGAATTTAACTTATACTATAACATAAAACATTTGCGAATAAAGCAGCGTTTCCATCTCATGTGTTCAAGAGAACAAAATCGTCACTGTGGCGAGCAGGACGAGAGCCGTGAGAGAACGGCGGAGTAATTGACCGTTCGCGAAGCCCCGCCCCCTTTAGTTACTGTTGCTATGTCCGACAAGCCACGCCTCTCTCACACACACCATGTTCTCACGCAGTGAACAACACATCGGAGCAGAGAGGACACTGACAACACACTGAGACAGGACACACCAGGGTACTTTTGATATGGGACAAAGTCTCAACTTTAAAATTTGGTCATTTTTTAAAGAAATTTAAACAATAAATACCGTTCTGTGGCTCTTTAATGTGTCTGACAGATCGCTCAGTTAAAGCCACTCGTGAACCGATCATCTCTTCCTTCTAGTTCATTTATAGCATCAAATAAACATGAATGAACATCAGAAGGAATGTTGTTTTAACCGCGGAAAGACGTCAGTACACTCCGTTTCTCAAGTTCATTTAAAAAATGTTTAAAAATAACAATGTCTTTCCTGTTCACCAAATGCTTTTTAATCTTCGCTTTTGCTTCAATGCAAATGAACAAGCGCACCGTTATTTGTTGCGCAGTGACATGAATGTTAAAGTAAGCCAGATATGAGCAGATTCTGCGCAATACGCTGTATTTAATATATCATGATGACTCACGAGTATTTGCACTGAATCCGTGCAGATTTGTCTTACACGAACTTCCCCAGCAAAGTGAGTAAATATAATAAGTAAAGCAAAATTGGCTCGTGATTTGACAGCGTTTCCCGCCACAGTTGATTTTTACTCGCATTTGGCGGGCGTTAATTTCAAACCTGCTGAAAAGCGACACGCAACGGTCTTGCAAATCTCTATTATTTCACTTTACGAGAAATTGGGCAAAATATGAGTATAAAACTGTAAGTTTCTGCAATGTGGCTGTTTTTCCCTCCATCATAAATGAGTGTGTCTCAGAGCGTCAGACGAAACACAGTAAACGCTGTCATGTTCTCTAGTGTTCGGATGTTCGGGAACACACTCGTGTGAGACGCTTCTGGAGGGAATTACGCCAAATCATTCTGATCACACACTTTGACTTTCAGAAACACCACACCAACATTAGAGATGCTGCGACACCATTGGTCCACTGGTTACGCCAGCTATCCAATCACAGCTGACGCTGAGGCAAAGTCACATGAGGTTTCAGGGATTTATTCAGTAAAAGTGTTTCCATCGTAGTTTATGCACGCCTTATCGGATAAAACACGTATCTGCCTCAATTGAGCGCTTATGGTTTTTATGCGCATCTTGCCATTTCCCAACAGTGTTTTTAATGCAATATCCCAAAAGGCACATATAGGCGAATGGAAACATAACTAGTGAGTCCTAGAAGCAATAATTTTGGTTTGCTCTTCAAACCAGTCAGGTGTCTAGAACACAATGATTCGTTATAGATATTTACGTTTATATTTACAGACGCTTTTCTCAAAAGCGACTCACAAATGAGGAACATCACAACGTTCCCCCGAAAATAATGGCCATTTAATTTATTTACAAAGAAAACAGACATTCTTGGAAAGTAAATGAGTGAATCAAGTGCTGCTGTTCATCTTCTTTTGAACAGAACTGAATCTCTTCACCAGACCAAAATATTTCCATATTCTTTTAGATCTCCAGAACTGCTAGACGAAACAGTAGATTCAGCAAATACTGAATGACATCTGAAAGCGATTGTAAATTGAATCTGAAGTGACTCCAGTGAGCTTGCCGTCTTAACCACATGTTGGGCAACGCTGGAGAATCATTTCATCCCGAGGATATGGTTCATTATGTGAAGTGTCCCAGAGAGGCATTTAATTGCAGCGTAATAACGGCAGAATCAGTCGCTCGCTCAGGAAAAAGGACGAGACAAAGGAAGGGAACACCACTAACGAGACAGGGATCAAAACCAACACAGCGTTTGGGGAAATCAGAGCTGGAGCCGGAGACGCGTGTGGGGAAAGTGATCGAGGAGTTGATTCTGACTGGGCCGAGTTCAGACCGAGAGCCACTTTAATCTGCATGCATCATCCTTTAACTGAGGGAACTCTCTTTCTTCTTCTAGGATGATTTTAAAGAACTCCTTTGTTAAACAATCATTCTAGTTTTAGAAATCTAAATTGCGTCTCTTTAATTTATTACCACTGATTTTAAGGCAAGACAGTCGATACGTCTAAATCATGACTTTAAGTCATATTTATGAGATGAAAAGTCGAAATTATGGCAAACTAAGACATTAGATAAAAAGTAAACATTATGACAAACTAAGATATTTATGAGTTAAAAAGTAGAAATGACAAACTAAGATATTTATGAGATAAAAAGTAGAAATTATGACAAACTAAGATATTTATGAGATAAAAAGTTAAAATTATGACAAACTAAGACATTAGATAAAAAGTCGACATTATGACAAACTAATATTTTGATGAGATAAAAAATTTAAATTATGACAAACTAAAACATTTATGAAATAAAAAGTTGCAATTCTGCCATACTAAGACATTTATGAGATAAAAAGTTGATATTGTGACAAACTAAGATATTTATGAGTTAAAAAGTAGAAATGACAAACTAAGATATTTATGAGATAAAAAGTTGAAATGACAAACTAAGATATTTATGAGATAAAAAGTTGAAATGACAAACTAAGATATTTATGAGATAAAAAGTAAAAATTATGACAAACTAAGACATTAGATAAAAAGTCGACATTATGACAAACTAAGATTTTGATGAGATAAAAAGTTGAAATTATGACAAACTAAGATTTTTATGAGATAAAAAATTTAAATTATAACAAACTAAAACATTTATGAAATAAAAAGTCGAAATTTTGCCATACTAAGACATTTATGAGATAAAAAGTTGATATTATGACAAACTAAGATTTTTATGAGATAAAAAGTTGAAATTATGACAAACTAAAACATTTATGAGATAAAAAGTCTAAATTATGACAAACTAAGTCATTTGTGAAATGAGAAGTCTAAATAATGATATAAGTCATAATTATGACACAAAAAGTCAAAATTAGGACATACTAAACATTAGGACTTTTTGTCAATTGTGTCAAAAAGTTGGATTTATGAGATAAAGGGAAATTATGACATACTTAAGTCATAATTATGAAATTAAAAAGTCTAAATTATGAGTATATAATCTATAGTAACTTTGAGAATTCCAACTTTTATTGTCATAATTTGCGACTCAGTATGTACTATTTTCAACTTTTTATCTCATAAATAAGACTTAGTATAATTATGATATCAAAGCATGATTGCT